>NW_019942531.1:414342-463469 GCF_002910315.2 Salvelinus sp. IW2-2015 | reverse complement strand
GGTATTGAGTTGCAGTGTAGACTGACCACAGACAAGCTTGTGCAGGTCTCATCACATCAGACATTTAATAAATAGAGGACAGTCCAATCAGGCCGTCGCAAATCTATTTAGATTGCACACATACAAGGAGACTCGTGACAGTGTACATCAGACCTGACGCCAGATCAGAGACCAAAAGAAGAATTAGGACTGTACCGCTCGGTCCTGTGGTCTGTTAGGAATCATGATAAACTGTCTAGTTGGGGAGTCCTCGCCGGATTTCATAGTGTGGAACCAGGCTGGCTCTAAAAGACGTGGGTTTCTGTCTTCAATTACATTAAATTGCTTAGCATCCAAATGTCTGTGTCTAGAGATGTTAGCGGAGTCCCAAAAGGCGACACTTATTGCCTTACAGAGTATTTATACAGTATTTTGACCGAGGGCCATCAAAGGTACTATACTTAGTAGGGGAATGGGTACCATTTTAGGGATAGTACGAAGCTTTAATGACTCACCACCCCTCTGCGCGGTAGATTTAGGCTGTAGGCCTCCCTGGCCCAGCCCGTAGCCGTACCTCGCCCCTAGACACACGTTCAGAGGTGCGTAACAGCTCAACAGCAATCTGCAGTCTGGGCAGGCTGGGGGAGGCATATCACTCACACTCATCAGGACACAGTGGGGCATGGGTACAAACAAAACACGTGTGCATGCACACACACATATATTCTCTCTCATTCACAAATGACCACACAGCACACACTGGTACCAAACAGGAGGATATTCTTCAGTGAAAGAAAAGAATTAGAACATAATGATGGGACTCCCTTGCTCTCTGACATCTGGTAAACTCTCCGCGACTAAGGAATAAAAAAAGAATCAGTTTGCTGAGGCTGTTGCCCTCAGGAGGCAAGGTCTTGAGAGCAGTTCTTATCATTTTTTTTTATTTGACATCTTATCACTGCAATCAGGGGTTTTGGCAGATGAAGACGACACATTTGGGTAGGAACTTCACTCAGAGCACACCATCGGCCTTAGGGTGCGTGTCTGCGGGAGTCATAGTGTATCTTTGTGTGCTGTGGTGGCGCCGTGTGTACGACGAGTGTGTGATATATGAAACTTACCTGATGAGTGTTTATCGTCCGACACCAGCAGCCAGCTCGTCTTTTGGCACCGGCGATCGCGAATACCGCGTTCAAGAGCCAAACGTCTTCCACAATTTGACTGCTAGAACAAAACACACATGATACCGTATTCGGTTTCTGTATGACGCAAGATTGCCCAGTATTGAAGGAATTAAAGGGCTTCTTGTGAATAGGGGAGCCTGTTTTCACTTTTGGAAGAAAAGAATCGTGCCCAATTAAACGCTCGTACTTGTTCTAGATTGATACAATCTGCATATTATTTTACTATTGGGATAGAAAACACTTAAGTTTCTAAAACTGTTCTTGAATTATATCTGTGAGTTGTAAGAAACAGAACTATTTGGCAGCAAAACTTCCAAGTACAGGAAGTGAAAACTTTGAAAACGAGGCGCATCTGTGTCAGGCCTGCCTGATTCAACTGGCTTTATATGATCTAAATGCACCTTCATGACGCCTTCCACTAGATGTCAAGGCAGTGGAGTTGAATGGGGTGTCTAGCTTGATCGTGAGGCCGAATAAGAGAAGTCCTTGTTGGAGGTGACATGTCGCGGTATTTGTGTCTGTCTTCGGCACGGCGAGCGGGGGGACCTCGGACGATTGTCTTGCTGAAAAGCGTGACAGTAAGTTGAGAAAAAACATCATAAAGTTTAGGATTTTCAACTCGAGTATTGACCAGTTGATAGAAGTGATTATGGGATGTTGGGAATTTTGCGTTCAAGCGCCAAAAGAGTTGGAGGGCATGTTCACGCCACATGGCGTAGCCAAAGTTACTAATTCGGACAGGAAAGAAGCATGGAACATTCTAAAACTCAACAACGATTTATTCTGGACCTAGGACTCCTTGCACAATCATTCTTGATGGAAGAACAGCAAAAGTAAGACAACATTGATGAGGTTATTTCTTGTAATTTCTGTAATATGTTGACGTCAACACTGGCGGGAGAATAGAGTGACATGCTTCACAATAACGCGATGCTTATATCTTTGTTGCTGGGTAAAGGTATTTTAAAATCTACACAGCGGATAGCATTGAAGAACCGAGTGATGTAATCTTTCATTGTGGCCATATCAACAGGTATTTTTATGTAAAGGTTACTGATGAGTTCTTTGGGTCAGATTAGGTTGATGTGTCCAAAAATTCCGGCATTCTGGTGAATTGTTGCTACGTCAATATCACTGATATAAGGCCCACGATTTGCAGCTCTAAATGATGCACAATGTTTCGGGAACATAAAACATAAATGTATTGGTATAACATAATGTTATAAGAACTGTCATACTGATAGAGTTGTTCAAGGTTTAATGATTAAATTTATCGTCTATTTTGTCGTTTTTGAAAGCTATTTTGGGGCGGGGAGTAAATGCTCTGTGGGATGTCGTGGCTATTTAGTAGCTAATACAGAAATATATATTGTGTTTTCGCTGCTTAAAACACTTTAAAAAAATCGGAAATATTGGTGGATTCACAAGATGTTTATCTTTCATGTTGCTGACACCATGTATTTTTCATAAATGTTTATGATGAGTATTTATGATGTCACGTTGCTCTCTGTAATTATTCTGGCTGCTTTGTGGCTATTTGTGATGGTGGCTGCAATAATGTAAACTATGATTATACCTCAAATATGCACATTTTCGAACAAAACATAAAGTTATTGGAAACATGATGTTATAAGACTGTCATCTGATGAAGTTGTTCAAGGTTAGTGATTAATTTTATCTCTATTTCTGGGTTTTGTGAAAGCTACCTATGTGGTGGAAACATGGTGAAAACATGCCGTGTGTGTTTGGCTATTGTGGTTAGCTAATATATAATACATAGTGTTTTCGCTGTAAAACATTTTAAAAATCGGAAATGATGGCTGGATTCACAAGATGTTTATCTTTCATTTGCTGTATTGGACTTGTGATTTCATGAAATTATATGATATCCCTGTCCCGTTAGGCTAGCGTAGGCTATGCTAGTCAGCTTTTTGAAGAGGATGCTCCCGGATCCGGGATGGGTATCACTGAAAGGTTAAAGGGCTGAATCTTAATTTGAGAACTAAAACTAGAATTTGAAATCTAGAATAGAACATTTATATCAATGCACAATTTAAAAAAAGAATTGTGCCGTGGATTGATTTAGGATTGACTGTGGATATACAGTTAATTCGGAAAGTAGTAAGGCCCCTTCCCTTTTTCCACAATTTGTTAAAGTTACAGCCTTAATTCGAAAATAAGTTGAATAAAAAAATTTCATCAATCTACACACATTTTTGCAAATGTATTAAAAATACCTTAAGTATTCAGACCCTTGATATGAGACCTGAAATTGAGCTCAATGTGCATCCTGTTTCCATTGATCATCCTTGAGATGTTTCTACAACTTGATTGGAGTCCACCTGTGGTGAATTCAATTGATTGGACATGATTTGGAAAGGTACACACCTGTCTATTAAAGGTCCCACAGTTGACAGTGCATGTCAGAGTAAAAACCAAGCCATGGGGTCAAAGGAATTGTCCGTAGAGCTCAGAGACATGATTGCATTGAGGCACTGATCTGTGGAAGGGTACCAAAAAATGCGCTATGGAAACTCTGACAGAGCCTTCCAGAAGAACAACCATCTCTGCAGCACTCCACCAATCAGGCCTTTATGGTAGAGTGGATAGACGGAAGCCTCTGCTCAGTAAAAGGCACATGATAGCCGGGTTGGAGTTGCCAAAAGGCACCTGAATGACTCAGAACATAAGAAACAAGATTCTCTGGTCTGATGAAAGCAAAATCGAACTCTTTGGCCTGAATGCCAAGCGTCACGTCTGGAGGAAACCTGGCACCATCCCTTACGGTGAAGCATGGTGGTGGCAGCATCATGCTGTGGGGATGTTTTTCAGCATCAGGGACTGGGAGACTAGTCAGGATCGAGGGAAAGATGAATGCAGCAAAGTACAGAGATCCTTGATGAAAACGTGCTACAGAGCACTCAGGACCTCAGACTGGGGTGAAGGTTCACCTTCCAATAGGACAATGACCCTAAGCACACAGCCAAGACAACGCAGGAGTGGGTTCGTGACAAGTTTCTGAATGTCCTTGAGTGGCCCAGCCAGAGCCCAGACTTGAACCAGATCGAACATCTCTGGTCAGACCTGAAAATAGCTGTGCAGCGACGCTCCCCATCCAACCTGACAGAGCTTGAGAGGATCTGCATAGAAGAATGGGAGAAACTCCCCAAATACAGGTGTGCCAAGCTTGTAGCGTCATACCCAAGACGACTCGAGGCTGTAATCGCTGCCAAAGGTGCTTCAACAAAGTACTGATACTTATGTAAACTCAGCAAAAAAAGAAATGTCCCTTTTTCAGGACGCTGTCTTTCACAGATAATTTGTAAAAATCCAAATACCTTCACAGATCTTCATTGTAAAGGGTTTAAACACTGTTTCCCATGCTTGTTCAGTGAACCATAAACAATTAATGAACATGCACCTGTGGAACGTTCGTTAAGACACTAACAGTTTACAGACGGTAGGCAATTAAGGTCACAGTTATGAAAACTTAGGACACTAAAGAAGCCTTTCTACTGACTCTGAAAAACACCAAAAGAAAGATGCCCAGGGTCCCTGCTCATCTGCGTGAATGTGCCTTAGGCATGCTGCAAGGAGGCACGAGGACAGCAGATGTGGCCAGGGCAATAAATTGCAATGTCCGTACTGTGAGACGCCTAAGACAGCGCTACAGGGAGACAGGACAGACCACGTGTAACAACACCTGCACAGGATTGGTACATCCGAACATCACACCTGCGGGACAGGTACAGGATGGCAACAACAACTGCCCGAGTTACACCAGGAACACACCATCCCTCCATCAGTGCTCAGACTGTCCGCAATAGGCTGAGAGAGCCTGGACTGAGGGCTGGTAGGCCTGTTGTAAGGCAGGTAATATCAACGCTGTGCGTTACAGGGAAGACATCCTCCTCCCTCATGTGGTACCCTTCCTGCAGGCTCATCCTGACATGACCCTCCAGTATGACAATGCCACTAGCCATACTGCTCDTTCTGTGCGTGATTTCCTGCAAGACAGGAATGTCAGTGTTCTGCCATGGCCCTTCGAAGGGCCCGGATCTCAATCCCATTGAGCACGTCTGGGACCTGTTGGATCGGAGGGTGAGGGCTAGGGCCATTCCCCCCAGAAATGTCCGGGAACGTGCAGGTGCTTTGGTGGAAGAGTGGCGTCACATCTCACAGCAAGAAATGGCAAATCTGGTGCAGGTCACAAGGAGGAGATGCACTGCAGTACTTAATGCAGCTGGTGGCCACACCAGATACTGACTGTTACTTTTGATTTTGACCCCCCCCCCCTTTGTTCAGGGACACATTATTCCATTTCTGTTAGTCACATGTCTGTGGAACTTGTTCAGTTTATGTTTCAGTTGTTGAATCTCGCTGAAAATTAAACGCAGTTAACAGTGGGAGACGTTTCTCTTTTTGCTGAGTTTAAATGTGTTATTCCAGATGCAGATTTTTTTTTAAATTTACAAACATTTCTAAAAACCTGTTTTTGCTTTGTCATTAGGTATTGTGTGTAGACAAAAGAAATGGCACTAATTTTAGAATAAGGCTGTAACGTAACAAAATTTTGAAAATTCAAGGCGTCTGAATATTTCCCAAATTCACTGTAACTAGGTTGGTTGCTGTAAGCACATACTGACTTACATTTACATTACATTTAAGTCATTTAGCAGACGCTCTTATCCAGACGCGACTTACAAATGACTTAGTTGACGGACTTATACGATGTCCAATAACTTGTTGGAGACAGGTTGACTTCACAGACCAGATGTATTTCAATTTCAGCGACACTGTCCAGAGAATCAAAGCTCTCCTTCACATCACAGTATTGGAATCCTTAGGGAAATCAGGCAATTATGCCCTTTCTGACTAGAATTAGATTTCATTGAAAAAAATGTATCCACCATGGCCAAAAAGTCAGAGATACTGTACAACAACAGATGATTAGAATGAAGTCAAAGAAGGAAGAGAGAAAGCATGAAAGAGGAGCTTTGAGTGGAGAGTGAGGTAGCGGAAATGGGGATAGAGGGGATAGAGGGTGCAAGAGTGTGACTCATCAGAGGAGAAGGAAAAGAGAAGTAACAATGAAGAGAGCTGGGTCTGACTTACTGCTCTAATAATACCCAGTGTCAAGCTTCGTCTTAAATGAGACCCTACTCACTTTATAGTGTACTACTTTTGACCAGGATCCGTAGGCTCTTGACAGGGGGGGGGGGGGGGATTCCGGTTGAAAGTTAATTTCCTACAATTCTACACAGTTTGCCCATGAGGAGTAGAGAAAATGTTTCAGTTTATAGGAGCTACATGTAGTATATTACCATTGCCAGCAAATCTCTTGTTGTCAAATTGACTGCCTGAGCGATTTGTATGAATCAAATACATTTTTATTGGTCGCATACACATATTTAGCAGATGTTAATGCGGGTGTAGCGAAATGCTTGTGTTCCTTGCTCCAAAAGTGCAGTAATATATATTTTTTTTTTTCACCTTTATTTAACCAGGTAGGCTAGTTGAGAACAAGTTCTCATTTGCAACTGCGACCTGCCAAGATAAAGCATAGCAGTGTGAACAGACAACACAGAGTTACACATGGAGTAAACAATAAACAAGTCAATAACATGGTAGAAGAAAAAAAAAGAGAATCTATATACAATGTGTGCAAAAGGCATGAGGTAGGCAATAAATCGAATAATTACAATTTAGCAGATTAACACTGGAGTGATAAAATCATCAAATGATCATGTGCAAGAAGAGATACTGGTGTGCAAAAGAGCAGAAAAGAAATAAATAAAAGCAGTATGGGGGTGAGGTAGGTAAATTGGGTGGGTAGTTTACAGATGGACTATGTACAGCTGCAGCGATCGGTTAGCTGCTCGGATAGCAGATTTTTAAAGTTGTTGAGGAGATAAAAGTCTCCAACTTCAGAGATTTTTTGCAATTCGTTCCAGTCGCAGGCAGCAGAGAACTGGAAGGAAAGGCGTCCAAATGAGGTTTTGGCTTTAGGGATGATCAGTGAGATACACCTGCTGGAGCGCGTGTTGCGGGTGGGTGTAGCCATCGTGACCAGTGAACTGAGATAAGGCGGCACTTTACCTAGCATAGCCTTGTAGATGACCTGGAGCCAGTGGGTCTGACGACGAACATGTAGCGAGGCCAGCCGACTAGGGCATACAGGTCGCAGTGGTGGGTCGTATAAGGTGCTTTAGTAACAAAACGAATGGCACTGTGATAAACTGCATCCAGTTTGCTGAGTAGAGTATTGGAAGCTATTTTGTAGATGACATCGCCGAAGTCGAGGATCGTAGATAGTCAGTTTTACTAGGGTAAGTTTGGCGGCTGAGTGAAGAGGCTTTGTTGCGGAATAGAAAGCCGATTCTTGCTTTGATTTTGGATTGGAGATGTTTGATATGAGTCTGGAAGGAGAGTTTGCAGTCTAGCCAGACACCTATAGGTATTATAGATGTCCACATATTCTAGGTCGGAACCGTCCAGGGTGGTGATGCTAGTCGGGCGTGCGGGTGCAGGCAGCGAACGGTTGAAAAGCATGCATTTGGTTTTACTAGCGTTTAAGAGCAGTTGGAGGCCACGGAAGGAGTGTTGTATGGCATTGAAGCTCGTTTGGAGGTTAGATAGTACAGTGTCCAAGGAAGGGCCGGAAGTATTAAGAATGGTGTCGTCTGCGTAGAGGTGGATCAGGGAATCGCCCGCAGCAAGAGCAACATCATTGATGTATACAGAGAAAAGAGTCGGCCGAGAATTGAACCCTGTGGCCCCATAGAGACTGCCAGAGGACCGGACAACATGCCCTCCGATTTGACACACTGAACTCTGTCTGCAAAGTAGTTGGTGAACCAGGCAAGGCAGTCATTAGAAAAACCGAGGCTACTGAGTCTGCCGATAAGAATATGGTGATTGACAGAGTCGAAAGCCTTGGCCAGGTCGATGAAGACGGCTGCACAGTAATGTCTTTTATCGATGCGGGTTATGATATCGTTTAGTACCTTGAGCGTGGCTGAGGTGCACCCATGACCGGCTCGGAACCGGATTGCACACGGAGAAGGTACGGTGGGATTCGAGATGGTCAGTATCTGTTTGTTGACTTGGCTTTCGAACTTTGCAGGCTATCTCTGCAGTAGATTGCAACTCCTCCCCCTTTGGCAGTTCTATCTTGACGGAAAGTGTTATAGTTGGGTATATGAAATCTCAGAATTTTGGTGGCCTTCCTAAGCCAGGATTCGGACACGGCAGACATCAGGGTTGGCAGAGTGTGCTAAAGCGGTGAGTAAGGCAAACTTAGGAGAGAGGCTTCTGATGTTGACATGCATGAGGCCAAGGCTTTTTCATCACAGAAGTCAACAAATGAGGGTGACTGGGACATGCAGGGCCTGGGTTACCTCCACATCACCCGAGAGAACAGAGGAGTAGTAGGATGAGGGTGCGGCTAAAGGCTATCAAAACTGGTCGCCTAGAGCGTTGGGACAAAGAATAAAAGGAGCAGATTTATGGCGTGGTAGAATAGATTCTGGGCATAATGTGCAGACAGGGTGTAGGTGGGCTGGGTACAGCGGAGCAAGCCCAGGCACTGGGTGATGATAGAGAGGTTGTATCTCTGACATGCTGTCTCAATGGGTGAGGTCACCGCATGTGTGGGGTGGGACAAAGGATATCGGAGGTACGGAGAGTGGAACTACGGGGTCCATTGCAAACCAAAACAATGATAACTAGCCTGAACAACAGTATGCAAGGCATATTGATATTTGAGGGAGACATACAATAAGGCATAAAGTGATTGCAGGTCTTGATTGGAGAGGCTAGCTAAAACAACAGGTGAGATAACAGCAGCTAGTCAGTTAACACAAGCAGCAGCAGTAAAAATGGCGACGGCTAGCAGAGAGGGTCGGATTAACTACACACAGATCCTGAGTTAAAGCACAGAGCCGACAGATAAAACACAAATAAACGGAATGAGTACCGTGAATTAATGGACAGTCAAGCAAGCATCAGCTATGTAGCCAAGTGATCATAGTGTCCAGGGGCAGCCGTAGATGGAGCAGTGAGCCTCCACTAAGCTAGCCCGTGGCGTAAGATTGTTCGATAGACCTGTTCAGATAGCAGCCGATATGCTCAAGACAGCTAACGATTAGCGGGCCGCATTAGCATATGGGCGTTCAGGTTACGTCGCGATGGAGGCCAGTTGAATAAACTCCCTCGGGCAGATAACGTCGGTATCCCAGTCGTGAAGGCCCGGTGGGCTCCGCATCGGCAGTAAACGGGTCCGGATTGGTGATTGTAGCCCAGGATGGCTGATGGAACTCTTCAGCTGGCTAGCTCCGGGATAATTGGTGTTTGCTCCGGAATTGATGTTAGCCAATAGTCACTCGATAGCAGCTAGTTAGCTGCAAGATCCAGGTGTAAATGTCCAGAGCTTGCGTAAAAATCCGGGGATATGGAGAGAAAATAGGTCTGGTATGCTTGGTCTGAGTCGCGTTGTACAAAACTGGCAATAGTTTTCCGAGCTAAAGGATAGCTGATAAGCGCTAGCTGTGGTTAGCTGAACTACTCACGTTAGCTTGTGAGCTGGCTAACTTCTGGCTAGATGAATAACTCCCTCGGGCAGATAACGTCGGTATCCCAGTCGTGAAGGCCCGGTGGGGCTCCGCATCGGCAGTAAAAACGGGTCCGGATAGTGATGTTAGCCAGGAGTGGCTGATGGAACTCTTCAGCTGGCTAGCTCCGGATAATTGGTGTTTGCTCCGGAATTGATGTTAGCCAATAGTCACTCGGATAGCAGCTAGTTAGCTGCAAGATCCAGGTGTAAATGTCCAGAGCTTGCGGTAAAAATCCGGGGATATGGAGAGAAAATAGGTCTGGTATGCTCTGGTCTGAGTCGCGTTGTACAAAACTGGCAATAGTTTTCCGAGCTAAAGGATAGCTGATAAGCGCTAGCTGTGGTTAGCTGAACTACTCACGTTAGCTTGTGAGCTGGCTAACTTCCGGCTAGCTTCTGTTGTAGATTTCGGATACGAGGTGAATAATACCTTTGAGGAGAAAAAAAAAAACAGATCCGCACCACATTTGGTGAGGTAGGTTGCACGAGAGTGTTTTGAAGTTGAGTTTTTAAGAAGAAAAAATATATATATAAAAAGAAATGCGAAGAAAAATATATAAAAAATATATACACGGGACAGGACGAGGACAAAGGACATCTGACTGCTACGCCATCTTGGATTCAATATCTAACGATACACACAAATCTAAAGATAAAAGAATGGAATTAAGAAATATTAGGACGAGCAATGTCGCAGTCAGGAGAATATACATATTTTTTAAATATACACACATATATAAAAATTATATATATATATATATTTTTAAACACACACATAAAGCCAAGTTCAATAAAAAAACACGCACATGGAGCACTAGAACGCAAAAGGGTAGTTTATTAGGGAGTTTTGCACACTGGGGGAAAGGGAGGAATTCACCAACCATTTCACAGTCCACAATCCGTTCTCGTTGTCCATTCCGTTCTCCAGAGGTAACCCTAAAACTCGGGTCCTCAGCCAAACCGGTTTGGTACACAGTGGAGGTAATCAGACATTCCAGGTCACAACGGTATTTCTTTCTTCTCACACTCTACATAACACACGCTTCCCTCTCCGTTCTCTGCCCCTTTGTGCAGGTCGTTTCCTCTTTTATCCCCAAGCACTCCCTGGCTTTAATAATCCACAGGCTCGCCGCGTTTGAAGGAAGGAAGTCCATATAAGGCTCGGGGGTGTAGCCAGCAAGGTATCTCCCTTCAATCACCACTCCCCTCACCTCTCCGTGCCATGGCATTTCCATGGCATGCACCTGATCTGTGGATGACAGAGAAGCAAAGGGCTGTAAGGATTGGAACCAGCGGGTGACCCGGGTGTTACTGTCCTTATTCCGTGCCATCCAAACCAGTGGTGCATGGGCCGTTATGAGGGTGAAGTGCCGTCCCAATAAGTAATATATAATTTGGAGAAGCCACCTGGGCGGGCAGACGGCTCCTGGTCAGATCTTTCAGGGGGCTGGCTAGGGAGGCAAAGTGGGAAATAAATATCCGGTAGTAACTAGTCAACCCCACAAACATGCGTAGCTGCTTTTTGGGGAGGGGGCGGGGCCAATCCCAATCACCTCCACTTTCTTCGCTGTTAGCCCTGCCTCTCGTTAGGTCTGCAGTACCGCGCTCACCTAGTTTAGATGTGTCTCCCACTCACTCCCACGGATCACAATATTATCAATGTAGCTCGCCACGTACTCACGATGGGGACGGAGAATCTGTTCCATTAACCTCTGGAAGGTGGCCGGGGCCCCGTACAGCCCAAAGGGCAGCTTCTTGCAGCCGGTCAGGGGTGGCGAAAGCAGTTTTCTTCCTCGGGAGCTAAGGGCACCTGCCAATAACCCTTTATCAGGTCAAGCATGCTGATAAATCGGGCAGTCCCTAGCCGTTCAGTTAATTCATCAATTTGGGCCATGGGGTAGGTGTGGAACTTTGAGATTTCATTTACCTTTCTAAAATCATTACAGAATCGAATGGTTCCGTCTGGTTTTGGCACCAACACTATGGGGCTGCACCACTCACTATTCAACTCTGCGATTATAATTACCTTTCAACATCGTTTTTACTTCGGTCCTGACAGCCTCTCTCCTTGCTTCTGGTTTGCGGTAGGGTCTCAACTTCACCCTTTTCCCGGGTTCGGTGATGATGCTGTGCTGTACCAAATCCTTGTGTCCTGGTTCACTGGAGAACACATCCTTGTTCCGGCCGACCAACTCCCTCAGCTCCTGCGTCTGTGCTTGGCTCAGCTGCTCCCCCAGTGGCACCTCCGCCGGCTTGGTCTCTGCGGTAGGCTTCTTCGAGGAAATAGAGTAGAGTGCATTCCATTTCTTTAGCAAATTCACATGGTAAATCTGGGTCCGATGCCTTCGTCCCAGCTGTCTGAACCTATAGTTAAGTTCACCCACCTTCTCAAGGACTTTGTATGGCCTGTTCCATCGGGCCAAAAACGTACATTCTGAGGTGGAGACCAACATCAACACTATCTCCTGGCTGAAAGTCCCTTTGTTGTGCCCTTCTGTTGTACACCCGCACTTGGGCCTCCTGGGCCTCCAGCATGTGTTCCCGTACCAGGGGCCACAGGGTTGCCATCCAGTCTCTCATGTCTTCCACGTGCTTCACCATGGTTCAATGGGGTGACAGTTGCTGTTCCCAGGCTTCTTTAGCCACGTCCAGCAGTCCTCTGGGCCGTCTCCCGTACAGGAATTTGAAGGGAGAGAGTCCTGTTGAAGCACTTCTCGGATCGAGAACATCAGGTAGGGTAGCAGCTGGTCCCAATTCTTTCCATCTGCCTCCATCACCTTCTTTAGCATCTGCTTCAGGGTTCGATTTAATCTTTCCACCAACCCATCGGTTTCATTAGTTGCATAGATCCTTCATGATTCGCGACATAAACGGGGTTCCCTGGTCGGTTAATATCTCATCGGGGATGCCTACTCGGGAGAAAAGCATGACTAACTCATGTGCGATTCCCTTGGTGGCCATGGTGCGCAGGGTAATGGCTTCCGGGTACCTGGTGTCATAATCCAGAATCACCAGGATGTATTGGTGCCTTCTGTTGCTCTTCGGTAGAGGTCCCACTAGGATTGTGTCACAATCGGTTTGTGTGCGTCTCAGGCCCAGTCAATTGTTGTGTCTCCAGTCAATTTGAGTGGCTCTGTGCGTTAACTTCTTGACGCTAGGGGTCAGACTCTTTTTTTTTGTATTTAAAAAAAATAATAACGTTCCCAAGGTAAACGGACTATTTCTCAGGTCCAGATCGTAGAATATGCATATAATTTACAGATTAGGATAGAAAACACTCCAAAGTTTCCAAAACTGTCAAAATATTGTCTGTGAGTATAACAAAACTGATTCTGCAGGCGAAAACCTGAGGAAATCTAACCCGGAAGTGATTTTTTTATTTTTTTTTATCTGTTTCCTTGCCCGTCTTTCTTCCATTTAAAGGGGTTTCAACCAGATTCCTTTTCCAATGGCTTCCTCAGGCTGTGACCAGGCTTTAGACATAGTTTCAGGCTTTTATTTTGAAAAATTAGCAAGATTTTTCAAAACTAGTCAGGTGTCCTTTGATTAGTTCCTGCGCGCGAGAGCGGTAGCCCTCCATTTTCTTTCTCTCTTTTATTGAATAGGTCACGGTCCGGTTGAAATATTATCGATTATGTATGTTAAAAACAACCTGAGGATTGATTATAAAAAACATTTGACATTACGGATACTTTTTGGAATTATCGTCGAACGGAACGAGGCTGTGGTTTTCTGAACATAACGCGCAACCCAAATGGCGTTTTTTTGTTATAAAAGTAATATTTAACAAACAAAAAGAACATTTATTGTGTAACTGGGAGTCTCGTGAGTGCAAACATCCGAAGATTATCAAAGGTAAGCGATTAATTTTATTGCTTTTCTGACTTTCGTGACCATGCTAATTTGGGGCTAGCTGTTCTAGCATTGATTGATACACTCACAAAAATACATCCGCTGTAAAGCATATTTTCAAAATCTGACACGATAGGTGGATTAACAACAAGCTAAGCTGTGTTTTGGTATATTTCACTTGTGATTGCATGATTATAAATATTTTTAGTAATATTTGGCGCCCTGCAATTCAGCAAATTCAAACAACAGAAATCTCATAATTAAAATTCCTCAAACATACATGTGTCTTATACCATTTTAAAGGTAATCTTGTTGTTAATCCCATCAAAGTGTCCGATTTCAAATAAGATTTTCAGCGAAAGCACCACAAACGATTATGTTAGGTCACCGCCAAATCACAGACAAATCACAGTCATTTTTCCAGCCAAAGATAGGAGTCACAAAAAGCACAAATAGAGATAAAATGAATCACTAACCTTTGATTATCTTCATCAGATAACACTCATAGGACTTCATGTTACACAATACATGTATGTTTTGTTTGATAAAGTTCATATTTATATAAAAAAATCTGAGTTTACATTGGCGTGTTACGTTCACTAGTTCCAAAAACATCCAGTGATTTTGCATAGCCACATCGATTCAACAGAAATACTCATCATAAATGTAGATGATAATACATATACACATGGAATTATAGATATACCTCTCCTTAATGCAACCGCTGTGTCAGATTTCAAAAAAACTTTACGGAAAAAGCAAACCATGCAATAATCTGAGACGGCGCTCAGAACAATAGTCAAATTAGCCGCCACGTTGGAGTCAACAGAAACCAGAAATTACATGATAAATATTCCCTTACCTTTGATGATCTTCATCAGAATGCACTCCCAGGAATCCCAGGTCCACAATAAATGCTTGATTTGTTCGATAACGTCCGTTATTTATGTCCAATTAGCTACTTTTGTTAGCGCGTTTGGTAAACAATTCCAAAGTCACGAAGCACGTTCCCTAAAAGCTGAYGAAATGTCCAAAAGTTCAGTAACAGTCAGTAGAAACATGTCAAACGATGTATTGAATCAATCTTTAGAATGTTGTTAACATAAATCTTGAATAACGTTCCAACCGGAGAATTACATTGACTTCAGATGAGCGATGGAACAGAGCTCCCTCTCATGTGAACGCGCATGGTCAAAGAATGGTCAGGTCATGGCAGACCTGACTAATTCCACTCTCATTCGGCCCCCCTTCACAGTAGAGGCATCAGACAAAGTTCTACAGACTGTTGACATCTAGTGGAAGCCGTAGTAAGTGCAAACACATGCATATCTCGCTGTGATTTCAATGGGATCTTGGTTGAAAATCGACCAGACTCAGAATTTCCACTTCCTGTTTGGATTTTTTTCTCAGGTTTTTGCCTGCCATATGAGTTCTGTTATACTCACAGACATAATTCAAACAGTTTTAGAAACTTCAGAGTGTTTTCTATACAATACTAATAATAATATGCATATATTAGCAACTATGACTGAGGAGCAGGCCGTTTACTCTGGGCACCTCTGTGCACCTTTCATCCAAGCTACTCAATACTGCCCCTGCAGCCACAAGAAGTTCAATTAAGCTTCTGCAATGATACACATCTTGCCATGGGGTGGAGATACATCTTTGCAGTTTTAAAGTTAATTTCCTGCAATTCTACACATTTTGCCAAACCCTATGTCATGTTAATGAAATCTGAGTGAGAGTGACTGACAAAATCAATGGGGGCCCCTGGACACCTGCTCTGGGGGCTCGGTTGGTATTCAGCCATGATTACTAGATACCTGGCTAGACTAACTTACCACCCAAAAATGATTAGCTGACATTTTTCTCGGTCAATTCATTCAGTGACTGTCAGTGACTGACATAACACGAGAAAAATTACACCTAGTCTATTCTACTAATCTAACTCTCAACGTTAAGTTGAGACCCTGACTGAGTTCTAAAAAATGTAATACAAATATTTATAATGAGGGATACCTGGAGGAAATTGGATCTCTTTGAAATAAAAATGGATGGCCTTCCCTTCATTAATTATATTTTTTACCTGAATATCCCTGAACACTTGAAAAAACAAACAAGTGAACCTGCCCTACACCAACAATAATAATTAAAACATAAAGTGGATAGCAGAGAACATGCCTACCCTCACTCCTAGGACAGACCAGAGCCGTAGATATGCAGTTTTAGAAACTGTTCTTCGTCTTACAAGCATTACATGGCAACGTAGCAATTTTGTTAGCGTAGGGCTGCGGGCCAGAAGGTTGTGTGTTCTCAGACTGCAGAGGACAAGGGTAGGGGTGAAATATCTCCTTTATATACTGAACAAAATTATAAAAGAAACATGTAAATTGTTGGTCCAATGTTTCATGAGCTGAAATAAATGAACCCAGACATTTTTCATATGCAGAAAAAGCTTATTTCTCTCATTTTGTGCACACATTTGTTTACATCCCTGTTAGTGAGCATTTCTCCTTTGCCAAGATAATACATCAACCTGACAGGTGTGGCGTATCAAGAAGCTAATTAAATGGCATGATCATTACACACCTTGTGCTGGGGACAATAAAAGGCTACTCTAAAATGTGCAGTTTTGTCACACAACACAATGCCACAGTCACAACTGTGCCATGCCATGTCTCAAGTTGAGGGAGCGTGCAATTGGCATGCTGACTGCAGGAATGTCCACCAGAGCTGGTGCCAGATAATTGAATGATCAATTCTCTACCATAAGCCACCTCCAACGTCGTTTAGAGAATTTGGAAGTACGCCCAACCGGCCTCATAATCGCAGAGCCAGCCCAGGACCTCCACATCGGGCTTCTTCACTTGCGTGATCGTCTGAGACCAGCCACCCGGAAAGCTGATGAAAATTCTGCAAATTGTCAGAAACCGTTTCAGGGAAGCACATCTATGTGTTTATCATCCTCACCAGGGTCTTGATCTGACTGCAGTTTGGTGTCTTAACCGACTTCAGTGGGCAAATGCTCACCTTCGATGGCCACTGGCACGCTGGAGAAGTGTGCTCTTCACGGATGAATCCCGGTTTCAACTGTACCGGGCAGATGGCAAATGGCGTCATGTGGGCGAGCGGTTTGCTGATGTCAACGTTGTGAATAGAGTTTCCAATGGTGGCGGCGGGGTTATGGTTGGGCAGGCATAAGCTACGGACAATAAAAACTATTGCATTTTATCGATGGGAATTTGAATACACAGAGACACCGTGATGAGATCCTGAGTCCAATTGTCGTGCCATTCATCCGCCGCCATCACCTCATGTTTCAGCATAATAATGCACAGCTCCATGTCGCAAGGATCTGTACACAATTCCTGGAAGCTGTAAATGTCCTAGTTCTTCCATGGCCTGCATACTCACCAGACATGTCACCCATTGAGCATGTTTGGGATGCTCTGGATCGATGTGTACGACGGTGTGTTCCAGTTCCTGCCAATATCCAGCAACTATGCACAGCCATTGAAGTGGAGTCGTACAACATTCCACAGGCCACAATTAACACACTGATAAGCTCTATGTGAAGGAGATGTGTCGCGCTGCATGAGGCAAATGGTGGTCACAATAGACACTGACTGGTTTTCTGATCCACGCCCCAACTTTTTTTTTAAGGTATGTGTGACCAACCGATGCATATCTGTATTCCTAGTCATGTGAATCTATAGATTAGGGCCTAATGAATTGATTTCAATTGACTGATTACCTTATATGAACTGTAAAATCATTGAAATCATTGAAATCGTTGCATGTTGCGTTTATATTTTTGTTCAGTATAATAAAAGCATTGCGTGAATCTATCATCGTATTTGGGGATCCAAGAAGAAATATCCTTTTATAAACACATTTCAGGCAATTCTACATCCTTTTACATGACTGGAGACAAGAATAATATTTTTGTTATACAACACCAGTGCATGTGAGCGGAGTAGATCGAGGAGGTGCGCATGCGTAATTTGGCTGGAGCGCTGACAGGATTTTAAAAAGGTTCGGAGTGTTAGCCCACTCTCCAGCTCCAATTTTGCTCTGGTACCGCTTAACCATGAGCTCTGGGCATGCTCTATCCAGCCTATTTCGGTTCCTTTATCACTATTCTTTTAATTAGCCCTATTGTGTTGTATTTATTTAGCCTACCCCACTACTGGTAATGCAGATAGGGCTACCTAGGGCTGTGACAGTCATGCCATTTTGTCAGCCGGTGATTGTCAAGTAAATAACTGACATTAATTAACATAAATAGATTTAGCATTTACTGGCTTCCCACTACTGTGGGTTACACTAGTTAATTTAGCAGACAAGACATGATTATTATTCCGTGGCATTATTTTATAGTATGAAGAATACAATTGAACAATGCTGAATAAAATAAATATTTCTCCAAAACGATGAGGGAATGCGCACATGCGGCTATTCTGTGTTGAGCCGTTAACAAATAAACTATATGCTTAATTTAGAGTTATTTATGCAACTTTAATTGTGCTACAAACGTTGGACAATATAGTGCATTAGGAAAGTATTCAGACCCCTTGACTTTTCCACATTTTGTTACGTTACCTTATTCAAAAAATATATATATAATATTTTATTGCCTCATCAATCTACACACAATTCCCGATAATGACAAAGAAAAAAATGGTTTATAGAAATGTTTGCACACAAAAATGAATATCACATTTACATAAGTATTCAACCAATCAATCAAATGTATTTATAAAGCCCTTTTCACATCAGCAGATGTCACAAAGTGCTATACAGAAACCCAGCCTAAAACCCCAAACAGCAAGCAATGCAGATGTAGAAGCACGGTGGCTAGTAAAAACTCCCTAGAAAGGCTGGAACCAAGGAAGAAACCAGGCTCTGGGGGGTGGCCAGTCACCTTAAGCCGCAGGCAATCCCCTCCATAGCCTCAGGCAGAAGAGTTGAAACTGGAGCAGCAACCAGGTGGACTGGGGACAGCAAGGAGTCATCAGGCCAGGTAGTCCTGAGGCATGGTCATAGGGCTCAGGTCCTCCGGAAGGGAGAAAGGGAGAGAGAGAAAATTAGAGGGAGTATACTTAAAATTCACACAGGACACCTGATAAGACAGGAGAATAACACCAGATATAACCGACTGATCCTAGCCCCCCGGAAAATAGACTACAGCATCATAGATACTGGAGGCTGAGACGGGGGTTGGGAGACACTGTGGCCCTGACCCTTTATACTCAGTACTTTGTTGAAGCACCTATGGCAGTGATTACAGCATCGAGTCTTCTTGGGTATGACGCTACAAGCTTGGCACACCTGTATTGGGGTGTTCCTCCAAGTCTTCTCTGCAGATCCACACAAGCTCTGTCAGGTTAGATGGGGAGCGTCACTGCACAGCTATTTTCAGGTCTCTCCAGACATGTTTGATCGGGTTCAAGTCCGGGCTCTGGCTGGGCCACTCAAGGACCTTCAGACTTGTCCCGTAGCCAACTTCTGCGATGTCTTGGCTGTGTGCCTAAGGTCATTGTACCGTTGGAAGGTGAACCTTCACCCCAGTCTGAGGTCCTGAGGGCTCTGGAGCAGGTTTTCATCAAGGATCTCTCTGTACTTTTTGCCGTCCATCTATCCCTCGATCCTGACTAATCTCCCACTCCCTGCCATTGAAAAACATCCCCACAGCATGATGCTGCCACCACCATGCTTCACCGTAAGGGATGGTGCCAGGTTTCCTCCAGACAGGCAAAAGAGTTCAATCTTGGTTTCATCAGACCAGAGAATCTTGTTTCTCATGGTCTGAGAGTTCTTTAGGTGCCTTTCGGCAAACTCCAAGAAGACTGTCATGTGCCTTTAATTGAGAAGTGGCTTAGGTCTGACCACTCTATCATAAATACCTTAATGGTGGAGTGCTACAGAAATGGTTGTCCTTCTGGTTGTCCTTTTCCCATCTCCACAGAGGAACTCTGGAGCTCTGTCAGAGTGACCATCAGGTTTTTGGTCATCTCCCTGACCAAGGTCCTTCTCCCTCGATTGCTCAGTTCGGCCGGGCGGCCAGCTCTAGGAGGAGTCTTGGGAGGTTCTAAACTTCTTCCATTTAAGAATGATGGAGGCCACTGTGTTCTTGGGGACCTTCAATGCTGCAGAATTTTTTGGTACCCTTCCCCAGATCTGTGCCTTGACACAATCCTGTCTCGGCGCTCTTCGGACAAATCCTTTGACCTCATGGCTTGGTTTTTGCTTTACAACAGGAGTCCAATGAAGTTGTAGAAACATCTCGAGGATGATCCATGGAAACAGGATGCACCTGAGCTCAATTTTGAGTCTCTTAGCAAAAGGTCTGAAATGTAAATAATGTGTTTTTAAATTTGTACACATTTTCCAGAAATTCTAAAAAAAAATTAAAAAAATTGCTTTGATTGATGAAATTMTTTTTCTGAATCAATTATAGAATAAGGCTGTAACGTAACAAAATGTGGAAAAAGTCAAGGGGTCTGAAAACTTTCCGAATGCACTGTATACTTAGATTTTTAATACATTCTAAAGCTGCATGGTGGGACTCTAATGATGTTTTGAAAAAAGTTGCATGAAAGGCATGAGCTCTGATTTGTTTCTTGTTGAAGCTGACAACACTTCATCAGTCTCTCATTAACAATCAAACAATCAAATCACTGTCAAACGCTCCCTAAGCGTGCAGGCCTTTCTAATCAACCTGGCCCGGGTATCCTTTAAGGATATTGACCTCATCCTGTCAGTAGAGGATGCCTGGTTGCTATTTAAAAGTGCCTTCCTCACCATCTTAAATAAGCATGCCCCATTAAAAAAATGTAGAACTAAAAAGAAATATAGCCCTTGATTCACCCCAGACTTGACTGCCCTTGACCAGCACAAAAACATCCTGTGGCGTTCTGCATTAGCATCAAATAGCCCCCGCGATATGCAACTCTTCAGGGAAGTCAGGAACCAATATACTCGATAATAATCTAAAAAAAACATTTTTGTCAAGCACTTGATAATACTCGCACCAAGCCTCGAACATCCTGCCGGCGTCCCCCTTGTGTGGCCGTAATGCCCCCTAAAAAATCTATGCCTTTTGCGGCCAAAGTGGACGTTTTGCCCTTGGGCTGAATATAATAATTATAATCCCCTCCCGGCTGCCGTGCTCCGAAGCACATCTCACTCACATATCTCAATACTTATCAGACAATACCTATCACGTGATCGGGTCCTTCCCACAGGTATTTCAGCTAAGAGTAGACTACAAGTGAATGAAGTCAGACACTCTTATCGAATTCCGAGACGCATACAGAAGATGTAAGCCAACAAGATGAGTAGGCCTAACGAACAGCAAAAGCACTAATTTTGTTTCTGGTGTCCTTTGACAGCTCTTTGGTCTTGGCCATAGTGGAGTTTGGAGTGTGACTGTTTGAGGTTGTGGACAGGTGTCTTTTATACTGATAACAAGTTCAAACAGGTGCCATTAATACAGGTAATGAGTGGAGGACAGAGGAGCCTCTTAAAGAAGAAGTTACAGGTCTGTGAGAGCCAGAAATCTTGCTTGTTTGTAGGTGACCAAATACATATTTCCCACCATAATTTGCAAATAAATTCATAAAAAATCCTACAATGTGATTTTCTGGATTTTTTTTCTAATTTTGTCTGTCATAGTTGAAGTGTACCTATGATGAAAATTACAGGCCTCTCTCATCTTTTTAAGTGGGAGAACTTGCACAATTGGTGGCTGACTAAATACTTTTTTGCCCCACTGTAGGCCTATGGGCTAGGCTACATGAGGAGTGTGACTATGATTTTAAAAAGTAGCAAAGAAATTGCCATGCGCTGTTTCTTGCCTTTCTGCACAAGTTGGGCATCATTGATAATACATCGTTCACAAGTTATAGGCTAATATTGTCACACATCAGACTATTCTTAATTTAATTTTGTCTTTACATATATTACATAATATATGTGTGAAATTAGTTTTGATTTAGAATGAACCATTATCATGCACGTGTCTCGGGAACAGGGGCATGGGGAAAAAAATACATGTCATCTATGCGCTTAAATAGCGAATGGAAGACGCTTTTCCCGTGGTTTATTTTCATGCCAGCCAGGTAGGCTATACTCGTGTCGTAAAGTGAAGCAATGTGCTTAATACTAGGAAAGTTAAGAAATAAATATCAGAAATATCAAATATCAGAGGCCATCAGAACTCTGTTTTCTCACGCAATTGCATTGAAATGTTGCGGAACATGAGCTCATGGGCTCTCATGAAGTGTTTGATTAGATTTTCGATTACATTTTGCATTGATGTCAGAGGGACAATGAAGTGCTGAGTACAAGGCAGTTAGCAAGTTTTGTAGGCTGCTAATGACCATCAGCAGCATCAGTGCATGGAGAAGCCTAATTACCGTGATTAAACAGTTACGTGGAATTTGACTGCCGTCATGACTCATGACTCGTGACTGTCAGTGTGGCGGTAATACGGTCACCGTAACAGCCCTAGGCCTACCTCTTAGCCTACCTTTTAGGAGTGAGTGGCGCAGCGGTAAAAGGCACTGCATCGCAGTCTTTGAGGCGTCACTACAGATCTGGGTTTGATCCCAGGCTGTGTCACAGCCGGCCGTGACCGGGAGATCCATGATGCAGCACACAATTGGCACAGCATCGTCCGGGTTAGAGGAGGTTTTGGCCGGCCGGAATATCCTTGTCCCATCACGCTCTAGCGACTCCCTGTGGCGGGCCGGGCTCCTGCAAGCTGACCTCGGTCACCAGCTGGATGGCGTTTCCTCCGACACATTGGTTCCAGGTTAAGCAAGCAGTGTGTCAAGAAGCAGTGCGGCTTGGCAGGGTCGTGTTTCGGAGGACGCATGACTCGGCCTTTGCCTCTCCCAAGTCCGTAGGGGAGTTACAGCGATGGGACAAGACTGTAACTACCAATTAGATTTCATGAAATTGGGGAGAAAAAAAGGGTACAAAAAAAGTACAAAACATTTTTAAATAAAATAAAGGTTGAATTAAAATGAAGACTGTTTAAATGAATTAAGCCTTCTCGAATTAGCCTACTTTCAGCACCCATCTCTGATTGAAGTTAACCTCCGCTCCTCAAAATGTTCACGCTCTTACTCTCAAACTTAACAGGACATCAGCAGTCTGCACACACTGATATAATTGTTATTGGGATAGCCTATCCATCATGAATGGGATAGCCTATCCATTAGTGTGTATGCAGTGTAGTCTAATTTTATTAACACCATCCCAGCAGCGCAAAAACTCAGGAAGGAAGTACATTTCCGCATAAATAAAACGTTGTACTTTGTATAGCCTAGACCTATAGTATAGCTATAGGTTATAGATAATTTGATTGAAACCACAGGTGCACCTGATATTGCACGTCCAGCAGAGAATCAGGGATGAGGGGTAGCATCTGGCAATATAGAAATTTCGATTACAAATTTCATGACTTTCCCCTCGACAAGATAAAAATATTATTAAACCTTCCCCCTGACAAATTGAAAAAGAATGACCCTCCCACATTTTTGTCCGGGTCCCGGTTCTGAAAATGTCTAACAGTTCCTAAGCAACCATTTATGTCGCTTATGCCTGGAGCCTGCACAGGATACCGATACCAGGTTTAGTATTAGAATACTAGATAGCAAAATGAAAAAAAAAATTCTAGCATTGATGTAATGGTAGGCGGACTCACTGTAGGGCTCCCGAATGGAGCAGCATCTGTGCTGGAGGCATCACTATAGACCCTGGTTCGATTCCGGGCTGTATCACAACCGGTCGTGATTGGGAGTCCCATAGGGCAGCGCACAATTGTCCCAGAGTCATCCGGGTTAGGGTTTGGCCGGGGTAGGCCGTCATTGTAAATAAGAATTTGGTCTTAACTGACTTGCCTGGTTAAAAATAAATAAAAATAACTGTAGATAATGGAGTGGTGGCTCTACTTCTGTTAAAATAAGAGAAACCAATAATGAGATGGAGACATTAGACTAAAATCCTTCTGCAAAATCATAAATGAGACTCATACATTGTAATTTTACAATTAAATCTCAACTGTTTTAAAATGTAATTTGATAGAAATCATCCTATGGCCATAATATTGGGTCAAATTACATCAAAGTTCAAATAGGGTGCTACCATTTTAAGGCCAGCATCACACCCAAATATAGATTGTTTTCTCTTAATCATATCACAATCAACTTTAACCATTTGAATGTGGACACAAATAAAATAGGTGTCTGGTCAAAAGTAGTACTCTATGTAGGGAATAGGGTGCCATTTGGGACGATGACAGAGTGGTGAACGAGCTTTCAATGCAGAGCTAAGGCCAACCAAGTTTTTTGATTTTCGTTTTAGTGTGGTGTTGAATAATGATAATTAGGGTGATTACACAGCCTCGGCTCTGTGGAATAGTGTGTGAAAAACATAGTGTTGGTGTCCAGATACACTAATTTACAGAATATTACAGCACAAGCATTCCATTACACACCATTCCCTTCCCCCTTTCCCATTGATATGTGAAATTGTCATAATTAAGATAAGATAAAATCAGAATAGAGCAAAGTTAAAAGCTCACAACCCTATTCAGAGCTTACTTTGACCTCTTCTATCAAACTCTAGTCAATAGATGGTAATTTACTCCCAGAGCAGTGGTACTGGTTGAATCTGAGGTTTCCATATTCATTCCTAAACTATCCTAAAATTTGTCAATTTCCACCTGATAAGACTAAATCTTACACTTCAATGGATGCAGTCTGTTACAAGAGTCCTGAATTAAAATGACCCAAGTCGCAATCATGAAAAAACAAACAATCCAGTCTTTGTCGTTTGACATTGAGAACTGTGGAAGAGATGAGTGCTGACGTTTGAGTAAATGTGCAGATTACGTATCTCAGTCACAAACAAGACACTCAATTTACAACCTCACGAATAGGCAGTGGCAAAAAAGAGGCCAACAGGCCTTTGTTTCTTCCCAAATGTTATGATAGCAGGATCAGACAGGAAGCCAAATTATTCTTGTTTAAATAATAACAACACAATACAACGTGCCGTGCTTTGGTAGACTGGCATAACGTACCTTGCTGTACCTGTAGTATCAGACTCGCCATCTGCCAGAGTTAAAGGGACACTCCCAAATAAAAGTTTGTCAGACTTGTCCACGTAATCTTAATAATTATGATCTAAAAGGCTAAACTGATCCTAGATTAGCACTCCTACTACATTTTATGGATACAGGCCATGGACTAAGTCACCTCTCTCTGTGTTGGGGACTCCTAGGTCGATGGTAGGTATGGAGGGGTCAGTGTGGTCACTGTAATACTCCAACAGAGATGCCTCTCTCTCCCACGTCTTCTTCACCACTGGGACTGGGGCAGGACAACAGGACGACAGGTCAAATAATACACTTTCACAATAGTAAGTAGAATCAGGCTTCTGTACACAGAAAACTTGCAGCAATTACTAATAATGAATGTTAAAAACATTATTTGTCTTTTACAGAACATTTTGAAATAAACATTTCAATAGATGTTTTTGTAGTTTTTTCTTTTTCAATGTAAAAGAATTGGACCTGTAAAAATAAATAAAAAACACAGAGAGTCAAGAGTCAAAAGCAATAAAGGACTGGAGTCAACTGAGGGGAAAAATAATATTTTTCACATCCAACCCTCATGCCATAAATACATCTAATGTCCCTTTTAGTTCTGTCTGTGTGTTAGTTGAGGATGACTGTAATTATTATAATCAGAGCAATTAGCTGTGAACGACATGTCAGCTGGAGCTTATGTAGAATTTTCCGTATGGTTCCGAAATTCTAACGGCAAAATGTTATCTGTCTCATTAAGTTTTAATTGATTCCTGGTACTTTTGACCCAGCGCTGCCATGAAAGCTACATTAACAGTTAGGCTGTCGGGGGGTACCAATCCACCTCTACGCCATGTCAAAGCAAGTTTGTGACTGACATCTTGTGCTGAGAGTTAAACCAGGCCACCACAGAGCCAGTACTTTACCAGGCACACATCTCAAAGGCTAAAAATACATTCCATCCCTTAGAAGAATAGAGCAAATGTTGACATTATATGGACCCTGTCTGAGTTTAACCACCCCAGAGCTTCAGGTGAGCTTCAACAGTCTGACTCACCTCTCTCACTGTGAAACTTCTTGCAAGTTTTCACAGCAACAAAGATGTCTTCCTTCTTTACAGGCTCCCCCTGTAAGAAGAGGAATATAAGAATTAGACATATATTTTAGGGCCCAGAGTTTTTCCTGGTCAGGTCACATGATCAGGAAAAACACTGGGCCCTAGTTATGGAACATACGTCCCAAAAGGGGAGCTGTTATCGTTGTTGAAGCACAACTAACTTTTTCAAATTCCCTGCCCATGTTGAAGAGACCTTGTGAATCTTGACAAGTTCCTCAAGATGACACATGCGGTATTATTAGGTTATTATTTGAGAGTTAAATGTAAACTGGCCATATTTATTTAAGTGATCAGGTCTACTGCATGTCTGTCTGTGGCTCTCAGGCTGATGCCAGAGGGAGGCCATACACCCTGCTGATAGGCTGTCCTCTGCCTCTCTGTGAGGCTCAAGGCTTTCTGCTTAATGCATGCGTCTCAAATGGCACCCTATTCCCTATGTAGTACACTACATTTCACCAGGGCCCGTAAGGAATTGGGCAAAAGTAGTATACTATAAAGGGAATAGGGTGCAATTTATAATGAAGTCCTATGAGTTCTCTGTCTTCTCAGCATACTAGAGCTCTGGCCAGGTTAGTGGGAAGATGTTGAGAAAAGATAGGAGGGAAGAAGGGTAGGAGGGAGACTAAAAGGAGAGAGCCAGCATATTCATAGATCAGAGAGGGAGAAAGGGTAGGAGGGAGGGTAGGAGAGAGCCAGCATACTCATAGATCAGCAGGGGAGAAAGGGTAGGAGGGAGAAAGGGTAGAAATGGGACTAAAAGGAGAGAGTCAGCAAAGTCATAGATAAGAGGGGGAGAAAGAGAAGGAGGCAGGAAGGGTACTAAAAGGAGACTGCCAGCATAGTCATAGATAAGCAGGGGAGAAAGGGTAGGAGGGAGACTAAAAGGAGATAACCAGCATAGTCATAGATCAGAGGGGGAGAAAGGGTAGTAGGGGGGAAGGGTAGAAGGAGACTAAAAGGAGAGAGCCAGCATAGTCATAGATCAGAGAAGGAGAAAGGGTTTGGAGGGAGTATGAAAATGTATGCACTCACTGTAAGTCACTCTGGTTAAGAGTGCCTGCTAAATGACTAAAACGTAATTTAAATGTATTAAAATTAGGGAGGAATGGTAGGAGGGAGGAAGGGTAGAAGAAAGACTAAAAGGAGAGAGCCAGGATAGCCCTGGATCTCTCTCCCTACGGGGAATGAGAGAGGAGAAAGAGTAAAAGGAGAGAGGGCACCTCGTTCTCTCTGAGCACTGTATCGAATATTCAGATCAGGCTGAGGAAAGGCAACACTTCCAGGGGTACTAGGCAGACAGACTGACAGGCATCAAGAACAGAGGGAATATATTAAGCGCATCTGAGCACAAACTAATAGGCCAGAGCTCAACACAGTGATTTGTGTTGGGTGGGCAGCGGCGGTCCTCAATGGCCATGTTGCTGGCATCACATTTTTCAGCTCAATATTCCACACCTGATTCAAATGAACTAATAACTACTTTTTATTTCAGCCCACAATTGGATTCATCAGGTGTACTGCTGTGGGGCTGGAGAAAAGGTGTGACACCAACACGGCTCTTGAGGGCTGCCGCTGTGAGACGGAATTCCAGTATGGAGGGTGCAGCCTGCTGAAGAGTGCCTCACCCAGGAATGTAAAGTACTGGAAGAGGATTTGAGGGTTCTTTAAAATATCGCTTGAGGGAGAAAGAGGATTTGAGTAATAAGGTCATCCTGAGATTCTCTCCAACTTTCTGATAGTTTGCATGCATAAAGACCGACACAATCATCGTTCCTGGGAGGTGGAGCAGAATTGGGTCCAAAGCATATATATTTCCCCCCCAAAATACTTGGTTTTAGTGGGTGGGGTTGGCACTTTTGGGACTATTCCATTGGTGCAATTTCATTTAAACCCCAATCAAGTGCACCAAGTAAGTAAGCTGAAACAAAAAAACAATTATTTCGACCAAGATCTGTGGTTAAGAATAGACCTGTGATGTACAGTATGCACAACTTGGTACCTACACACAGGGGAGCAAGTCTCCTGAGCGTGGTAGCACAGTGTTGGGCAGTGGGAGAGTGTTCTGGCTCAGTACACAGCTCTGGGACTGCCGTCAGACGAGGTCCTTGGCCATTCTCCCAGATATACAGAGCCACCTGCAACAACACGGGAAGATACTGTTATTGTTTTTTTCAGCTGTTCATGCAAATACATTTTCTTCTAAAAGCAAGCCAAAGTCGGTAGCTGAAGTCTACGCCCCTTCGTCCGTGATTGGTCAACAGTAGGGATTATTTAATGAAGTGTTTGTTGTCATTCAACGAGAGACAAATGGTTTTCATGCAAAAAAAATTCACTTAAAAAAAATACTGCACCAAACGTCTTAAATGTAAAATTGCGCGACTAAGATCTCCTCGACAAAATGTCAAAATTATGACAGATTTCTTGAGTTCTTAGATTAATTCTGACTATTTTGAGGAAGTGGCTACGGCGTCTCAAGGTGGACAAACAGTACTATTGCCGCTTTTTCTTGTTTTTCAAGCAAAGGTAGTATGTGAGACGCCAGCCATACAGAAGCATGCAGAAGGCTTTACAGTCACATCGGAAATGACTGTATAAAATACTAATACAAAAAATATTTTGTTTAACAAGAAATATATATATATTTTTTAAAGATGTCAAAATTATTGGCACCCTTGTTTTCAATACTTTGTGCACCCTCCCCTTGTGAGGATAATCGCACTTAGCCTTTTTCTATAATGTTTTATGAGATTGTAAGAACACACTGGGAGGGATATTAGACTATTCCTCTAAACAGAAACTTTCCCGATCCTTGATATCCTTCGATCTGCGTTTATGTACTGCCCTCTGCAATTCAAACCACAGGTTTTTAATGGTGTTCAAGTCCAGACTGTACAAAATGTTGATTTTGTGGTCAATTAACCATTTCTTTGTGGATTTTGATGTGTGCTTGGGGTCATTGTCTTAATGGAAGTTTCATTTGCGACCAAGTTTCAGCCACCTGACAGAGGCAACTAGGTTTTTGGTTAAAATGTTCTACTACTACTACTACTAGGAGTTCATGATGCCGTTAACCTTAAAAAGGGCCCCAGGACCAGTGGAAGCAAAACAGCTCCAATAACATAAAAGATCAACCACCATATTTTACAGTATTTATTAGGTTATTTTCCGCATATGTGTCACGCCCTGACCATAGAGAGCCTTTTATTCTCTATGTTGGTTAGGTCAGGGTGTGACTAGAGTGGGTTATCTAGGTTGTTTTATGTCTATGTTGGCCTAGTATGGTTCCCAATCAGAGGCAGCTGTTTATCGTTCTCTGTTTGGGGATCATATTTAGGCAGCCATTTCCACACAGTTTTTTTGTGGGATCTTGTTTTGAGTTAGTGCATGTGCACCTCTTATGTTACGGTTCGTTGCTTGTTTCCTTTTTGTTTTGTATTTTTCACAAGAAAATAAAGATGTGGAACTCAGAGCACGCTGCGCCTTGGTACGTCTCTACACACAGCCGTGACAATATGCATCCTTCTGGGTTGAGTCACTGACGTGATCTTCCTGTCTGGGTTGGCGCCCCCCCTTGGGTTGTGCCTTGGCGGAGATCTTTGTGGGCTATACTCGGCCTTGTCTCAGGATGGTAAGTTGGTGGTTGAAGATATCCCTCTAGTGGTGTGGGGGCTGTGCTTTGGCAAAGTGGGTGGGGTTATATCCTTCCTGTTTGGCCCTGTCCGGGGGTATCATCGGATGGGGCCACAGTGTCTCCTGACCCCCCCTGTCTCAGCCTCCAGTATTTATGCTGCAGTAGTATGTGTCGGGGGGCTAGGGTCAGTTTATTATATCTGGAGTACTTCTGTCTTATCCGGTGTCCTGTGTGAATTTAAGTATGCTCTCTCTAATTCTCTCTTTCTCTCTCTCGGAGGACCTGAGCCCTAGGACCATGCCTCAGGACGACCTGGCATGATGACTCCTTGCTGTCCCCAGTCCACCTGGCCGTGCTGCTGCTCCAGTTTCAACTGTTCTGCCTGCGGCTATGGAACCCTGACCTGTTCACCGGACGTGCTACCTGTCCCAGACCTGCTGTTTTCAACTCTCTAGAGACCGCAGGAGCGGTAGAGATACTCTTAAAGATCGGCTATGAAAAGCCAACTGACATTTACTCCTGAGGTGCTGACTTGCTGCACCCTCGACAACTACTGTGATTATTATTATTTGACCATGCTGGTAATTTATGAACATTAACATCTTGGCCATGTTCTGTTATAATCTCCACCCGGCACAGCCAGAAGAGGACTGGCCACCCCTCATAGCCTGGTTCCTCTCTAGGTTTTGGCTTTTCTAGGGAGTTTTTCCTAGCCACCGTGCTTCTACACCTGCATTGCTTGCTGTTTGGGGTTTTAGGCTGGGTTTCTGTACAGCACTTTGAGATATCAGCTGATGTACGAAGGGCTATATAAATACATTTGATTTGATTTCTGTCGAGGCCAAACCCACCACTGGTGTGCGTGGCAAAAGAGCTCTATTTTCATCTTATCTGGCCATAGCACCCAGTTCCAATCCAAGTGCTAATGAAAGGCCTTTTTATGGCAACCCCTCCAAATAGCCTATTGGCATAGAGGGGGTATCTAATTGAGGATTTGGAGACCCCAAGAAGTTCTGTAATTCTTCAACTATGGCCCTTGGACTTTGCCCCCTAAACAATCTTCTTCACTGTGTGTGGGGACAACAGACTTGTGTTCTCTACCAGGCAAGTGTACCACTGTTCCAGTGGTTTTAAACTACCTAATTGTTGCCCAAATAGTGGTAAGTGGTATATTTGTTTTCATGTACTCATTGCTTGATTTATGTAAGTCAACAACCATTTGTCTCTTTTCATTTGTGAGTTCTTTGGATTTTACATACGTGTTTTTTTACACCCCAGTGAAACAGGAAGCCATGACAGGCCACAATACAGTTCTGTAAATTGAGATTACTTTAAAGGTCCTGCACAGCCAAATTCATGTTTTGCTTCCACATTGATCAAGTTTGATCATAAAGTTACTGGTCGCCTCCCCCATATCAAACACTTGGATTCAGGAGGTGGGATTATTAAAAGGACTTTTGTGACATCACAAAATCTCTAATTATAATACACCAGTGGTAATATCTTATTTTCTCACCTAATTTAAATGAGTACCACCATTGTAACCAACATCGCAGAAGGTGTGTGGTTTACATAGCTAAGTAGCTAGTCTACTGGTGCCAAAATTTAACTGCAGGGTGTCAGCGAATATAATTAGAGGTTTTGTGTGCGCTTTGGGGACCTTTAACAGGATTTGACTGGCAGAACGGGTGTTGTATGTGGAAGGTGAGTGTTGCAGTAGGTATCTTAGGAGTGAGGCCTAAGAGGGTTTTATAAATAAGCATCAACTAGTGGGTCTTACGCCGGGTACACAGAGATGGCCAGTTTACCGAGGAGTATAGAGTGCAGTGGTGTCCTACTGGTGATCTATAAATTACATCTCCGTAACCTAGCATAGTGTAGATTTAACCTTAGCCTGCAGCTTCGATATGTGCTGAGAGTATGACCGTGTGCTGTCTAAAAAAAAAAAGAAGTCAAGGGCAGTGGCGATATCATTAAGGTTGCAGTGACACATCCATAACCTGAGCAGAAACCAGATTGCATACCAGAGAACACTATAGACATCAAGGAAGCCAGTCAGTTGATTATTGACACGTTTTTCCAACCAGGCAGGATAGAAATGGGCCTATAACAGTTAGGATCACCTTGATCTCGCCCTTTAAATAAAGGCTGCCTTCCAAGCATTGGGAACATCCCCAGGGAGAAGAGACAGCTTAAAAAAGTGAGAGATAGGCTTAGTGATGATAGGGGCAGCAACATTAAGGAAGGATCTAAACCACCTGACCAGATGTTTTTTTAGGGTCAAGTTTAAGGAGCTCCTTTAAGCACCTCAGACTCAGTGACCGCTTGCAGGGAAAAGCTGGGGGAAAAGAGGGAACAGCATTAGGGCTAGTGGCATTAGAAGGGCTGTGAGATGAAGCTTTGGACGGGCAAAGAGGCATGGCTGAGTCAAATAGGAATCCTGACTTAATGATGTGGTGATTAAAGAGCTCAGCCATAGAATTACATTTTCTTGTCCACAAGTTTGTGCCTATACTGGCAATAACTGGGGACATGGGTTGGGAACCCTGTGAGGTGAGATGGAAGGCGTGCATGGTGAGACTTTGGAATTGACTGGTGAGACGTTGGATATGCCAATTGCCAGCAAAGGTTTTTTAAATGGGATGTCTCCATACGTGGCGTGGGATTCTGAAATATCTGACCTTTTCCAACAGTCTGACTTTAAACATCTGTACGAAAACTAAATTAAGGGAGACAGACAATATTCAAAAACAACTGAAGATGTAATATGAAAAGGAATAGGTGGAGGACATTAATCATGAACCTAAATTGAGAATATTTTATTTGATTAAGAACTATTTCATGCGTGAGGGATACGCTATGTACAGCCTACTAACTAGCAGGAGATCCCTATGTGCACAGGTAAGATAAAGGATTATTGCCCCTGTGTATTGAAACAGGACGGTATTGTGATGAAATGGAAGAGGAGAGACTTTGTAACTACTGTTACCTTGAAGTAGAGAATGAAATTCACTCAATACTCTATTGCACTTTTTACCACAATTTACGTGAGTGAAAAGCCAGGTATACCATGACATTTTGTGGCGGAGTGATGAAGAAAAAGTTAAATGTATTTTTGTCCATTCTATATTCATGTTTGCTGAATTTTTAGATAAAGCTTGGAATAAGAGAAAAAGGGCAACCTATAATGAAATTACATATTTAGTTCTAGACGTAGAGAACCAGTCAAAAGTTTGGATACACCTCCTCATTCTATGTTTTTTCTTTATTTTAACACTATGAAATAACACATTGAATCATGTATTAACATTGCACACTTGGCATTCTCAATCAGCTTCATCTGGAATGCTTTTCCAACAGTCTTGAAGGAGTTCCCAGATTTGCTGAGCACTTGTTGGCTGCTTTTCCTTCACTCTGCGGTCCAACTCATCCCAAATCAGCTCAATTGGGTTGAGGTCGGGTGATTGTGGATGCCAGGTCATCTGATGCAGCACTCCATAACTCTCCTTCTTGGTCAAATAGCCCTCACACAGCTGGAGGTGTGTTTTGGGTCACTGTCCTGTTGAAAACAAATGATGGGACGGCATATCATTGCAGAATGATGTGGTAGTCATGCTGGTTAAGTGTGCCTGGCATTCTAAATTAATCACAGACAGTGTCACAAGCAAAGCACCCCCACACCTTCTCCATGCTTCACGGTGGGAACCACACATGCGGAGATCATCCGTTCACCTACTCTGCGTCTCACAAAGACACGGCGTTTGGAACCAACACTGTCAAATTTGGACTCATCAGACGAAAGGACAGATTTCCACCGGTCTAATTTCCATTGCTCGTGTTTCTTGGCCCAAGCAAGTCTCTTCGTTTTAGTGTCCTTTAGTAGTGGGTTCTTTGTAGCAATTCTAAAATGAAGGCCTGATTCACACAGGATCCTCTAAAAACAGTTGATGTTGAGATGTGTCTGTTACTTGAACTCTGTGAAGCATTTACTTGCAATTTCAGAGGTGCAGTTAACTCTAATGAACTTATGCAGCAGAGGTAACTCTGGGACTTCCATTCCTGTGGCGGTCCTCATGAGAGCCAGTTTTCATCATCGCTTGATGGTTTTTGCGACGGCACTTGAAGAAAGAACTTTACATTTTCCGGATTGACTGACCTTCATGTCTTAAAGTAATGATGGACTGTCATTTCTCTTTGCTTAATTGAGCTGTTCTTGCCATAATATGGACTTGGTCTTCTACCAAATATGGCTATCTTCTGCATACCACAACACAACTGACTGGCTCAAATGCATTAAAAGTGAATTTGTGGAATTTCTTTAACAAGGCACACCTGTTAATTAAAATGCATTCCAGGTGACTACCTCATGAAGCTGGTTGAGAGAATGCCAAGCTGTCATCAAGGCAAAGGGTGGCTACTTTGAAGAATCTCAAATATAAAATAGATTTCGATTTGTTTAACACTTTTTTGGTTACTACATGATTCCATATGTGTTATTACATAGTTTTGATGTCTATAATGTAGAAAATTGTAAAAATTAAGAAAAACCGATTTGATACTGATATAAAATATTAATTCATACAGGTTTTTCACCGTTCACTGTGTCTGATTGTTTAAGGTAGTTGTAAGTGTTTGTGTGTTCTTGGCTTTTGATTGGTTTCAAATAGGATCACACCACATGCATGGTTATCAGTGGAGATTTTAGCATGTAAATCTTGGTGGGGCAAAAATAAAAAAAGTGGTATGCATGCCAGCAAAGCCATTACACAACACAACATTAAATACATTAATTGCACTATAATGGTGAAAAACGGTGCCCACAAACTGTTAGATCCTACATAAAGTCCCAACATTTTACCACTGCTACACCTGGCTATCAGCGGAGCCTTGTCTGGCAACGAAACAGTTCATTCAGCCTCATTTACTGCCTTAAAAAAAAAACATAGCTGATATGGCTGACTTGCTTAAACAAATGTGATTTCTACTGACAATTGAGATGTACAAACTATGGCATAAGGGGACGACAAGCGGATAAAAGGCAATCTGTAATTCCGATTAAGCCATTAATGAGCTAGCTAGGACGGACGTAGTCAATATCACTATTTGTTACGAACTTTTGAAATGTACAGGGACAGAATTCAGAACATGGGCCGTTCTTACAGTGTTCTCCCTGTACACCAAGTCAGAACCGTAGAATAAATAAAGGGGGCATACAAGCAGACAATGAAAGCTCTTACAACATTTCTTTAAAACAGGTTATATGCTACGTGCACCACCAAGTCATACACTTAGTATTACTTTCTTAGCTACAGTATACATATCTCCCTGGCATATTACATAATTTATGCAGCTTAATACAATATATTTTTGGACTCATCCTTGTTGTGCTGTGCTCACTTGAAGGTGGCGACGTGGTCCATCGTGGGCAAATTTTGTCAACCAAGTCTGGCATTTTCTGGATTTATGGAGCTTTCAAAGCAACTGGGAACTCGGAAAAAACGTTGAATCGTGACGTCATCATTGATCTTCAGGTCGTAGCTCTAGAAAGAGGCCGGATATACAATTCCGAGTTGGATTACCGTTCAAAACGTATTTTCAGTCGGAGCTTATTTATTCTTGACTTCCCAGTTGTCTTGAACTCACTGAAGTAAAGTTTTCGCAGTTCTGAGTTAACAGTTTTGAGCACTGCACAAATCATGCTTCATTGACAGCATGGCCAATGTTGAATGTTTAAACTTGGAAAAGAGACCATTAAAACTTCTTACGGATCGATTTGACAATAGCCAGTGAAACTGCAGGGCGCCAAATTCAAACAGAAATCTCATAATTCAAATTTCTCAAACATACAAGTATTATACACCATTTTAAAGATAAACTTGTTGTTAATCCCACCAGTGTCCGATTTCAAAAAGGCTTTAAAACGAAAGCATACCATGCGATTATGTTAGGTCAGCACCTAGTCACAGAAAAACAGCCATTTCTCCAGCCAAAGAGAGGAGTCACAAAAGCAGAAAGAAATCAAATGAATCACTAACTGTTACGCACACCTCTAAGAAGAGGGAACGCAACACCCTGCTATTTCTCAACTCCCCGTGAAGTGAAAGAGGTATGGACTGTAGGTGCGAGTAAGGATGACAAAAGGCAGAAAATTTACCGTTCACTTGGAATTTATTCCTTCACACGGTAATTTGGGGAAAAGGGGCTGGACGGAACCAAAGCAAAGAAAGTAAATATCAAAGCCCCCTCTCCTACCTTACCTACTTTCCCACTACTTACTTAACTTAGCACCACCTGGTGCGCTAAACAAAATACAGGGGGTGGTCCGCCCAGGTCTTACCTAGTGTGCCTAGACAGTGAATATACTACGGGCCTCTTGCCTAAGCACTCCCTAGGTGCCTTCCCCTTCCCCCCTGGGAACAAATGAAACAGAATATTATAAACAATTTCACAAACACACTGAGAAACACAGGACATCAAATAGGCTCTGACTGAGCAACAAACTCACACAGAACATACCAATGCTGCTCCCATCAATAACTAACATAGTACATACCAACTGCATGTCTCACTCTCAGCAACAACCAACATAATATGACCCTCAGCCATCAGCCTCCTCTCTCAGCCATCAGCCTCCTATTCTCAGGAATCATCTCTCAGCAATGATCTCCCTCTCTCTGCATTATTTTTCTCCTGAACAGAACACTGGCTTTTATATAGCTTCAGAGTCCAATCGGATACAACTGTAACTTGACGAGGGGGCGTGGTCAGCTCCAATCATCAATGGGGCTGACCAATCAGCTGCTTGGGGAGAATTCAGGAAGCCATCTCCTGAAACACACATACTCAAATACACAAACTACAACACAGAAACTGGGGAACGTAACACTAACCTTTTAATGATCTTCATCAGATGACACCCATAGGACTTCATGTTACACAATACATGTATGTTTTGTTCGATAAAGTTCATATATATATCCAAAAATCGCAGTTTACATTGGCGTGTTTGCTCAGTAATGTTTTGCTTCCAAACATTGGAAGAGCCACATCAATTTACAGAAATACTCATCATAAATGTTGATGAAAATACAAGTGTTATACATGGAATTAAAGATATACTTCTCCTTAACTTTTTAGGGATAGGGGGCAGCATTTTCACTTTGGATGAATCGCGTGCCCATAGTGAACTGCCTCCTACTCTGTCCCAGATGCTAATATATGCATATTATTACTACTATTGGATAGAAAACACTCTGAAGTTTCTAAAACTATTTGAATTATGTCTTTGAGTATAACAGAACTCATATGGCAGGCAAACTTCCAAACAGGAAGTGGAAATTCTGGGGCTGGTGGATTAAAGGTGGTTAAACTCATTGTCTATTCACATCCCAGTAAGATATGGATCTGTTCGCACTTCCTACGCCTTCCACTAGATGTCAACAGTCAGTAGAATGTGGAATGAAGCCTCTAGTGTGATGTGGGGCCGGATGGCTATTTGAGTCAGTGGTCTGGCAGAATGCTAGTTCTTGGTCACGCGCGCTAGATATGATATGGACATGTGTTCCATTACTTATAGAGACTGAAAAGAATGCTCCAGTTGGAACGTTATTGGATATATATGATAACAACATCCTGAAGATTGATTCTCTACTTAATTTCACCAGTTTATTCGACCTGGAATATGACTTTTTGAAGTTTTTGTCCGAGTTCGCCTGGACCGGCGCCAGCGTTTGGACATGTGAACCAAACGTGCTAGCATAAGTAGCTAATTGGACACTAGCATTATCGAACAAAACAACGATTTATTGTGGAACTAGGATTCCTGGCACTGCATTCTGATGAAAGATCATCAAAGGTAAGGGAATATTTATGATGTAATTTCGTATTTCTGTTGACTCCAACATGGCGGAGAAATGTTGTGTATTTCTGAGCGCCGTCTCAGATTATTGCATGGTATGCTTTTAACGTAGTTTAAAAAAAATCTGACACAGCGGTTGCATTAAGAACAAGTGTATCTTTAATTATATGTAAAACATGTATCTTTCATCAAAGTTTATGATGAGTATTTCTGTTATTTGATGTGGCTCTCTGTAATTACTCCGGATATTTTGGAGGCATTTCTGAACATGGCGCCAATGTAAACCGAGATTTGTGGATATAAATATGCACATTATCGAACAAAAGATAAATGTATTGTTTAACATGATGTCCTATGAGTGTCATCTGATGAAGATTATCAAAGGTTAGTGATTCATTTTATCTCTATTTCTGCTTTTGTGACTCCTATCTTTGGCTGGGAAAAATGGCTGTGTGTTTTTTGGATTTGGTGGTGATCTAACATAATTGTTGTGTTTTCGCTGTAAAACATTTTAAAAATCAGACACGATGGGTAGATTAACAAGATGTCTATCTTTCATTTGCTGTATTGGACTTGTTAATGTGTGAAAGTTACAGTGGGGCAAAAAAGTATTTAGTCAGCCACCAATTGTGCAAGTTCTCCCACTTAMAAAGATGAGAGAGGCCTGTAATTTTCATCATAGGTACACTTCAACTATGACAGACAAAACGAGAATTTTTTTCTCTCCAGAAAATCACATTGTAGGATTTTTTATGAATTTATTAGAAAATTATGGTGGAAAATAAGTATTTGGTCACCTACAAACCAGCAAGATTTCTGGCTCTCACAGACCTGTAACTTCTTCTTTAAGAGGCTCCTCTGTCCTCCACTCGTTACCTGTATTAATGGCACCTGTTTGAACTTGTTATCAGTATAAAAAGCGGAACCACTGGGCTAGAAAGGTTAATGCAACCGCTGTGTCAGATTTCAAAAAAGCTTTACGGAAAAAGCACATCCAGTATAGTTCTAGTTATATTATAGTTCATGAACTTGTTATCAGTATAAAAAGCGGAACCACTGGGCTAGAAAGGTTAATGCAACCGCTGTGTCAGATTTCAAAAAAGCTTTACGGAAAAAGCACATCATGCAATAATCTGAGTACAGCGCTCAGACACCAAAACAAGCCATATAGATACACGCCATGTTGTGGAGTCAACAGAAGTCAGAAATAGCATTATAAATATTCACTTACCTTTGATGATCTTCATCAGAACGTACTCCCAGGAATCCCAGTTTCACAATAAATGTTTGTTTTGTTCGATAAAGTCCATAATTTATGTCCAAATACCTCCTTTTTGTTTGCGCGTTTAGTTCACAAATCCAAATTCACGAGGCGCAGGCACACGTCAAACATGTCAAACGATGTATAGAATCAATCTTTACGATGTTTTTAACCTCTACCGCTTCTCTCTCCCGGATCCGGGATCCTTCTCATCAAAAAAGCTGACTAGCATAGCCTAGCCTAACGGGACAGGGATATCATATAATATAATATTCATGAAATCACAAGTCCAATACAGCAAATGAAAGATAAACATCTTGTGAATCCAGCCAATATTTCCGATTTTTTAAGTGTTTTACAGCGAAAACACAATATAGAATTATATTAGCTCATCACAATAGCCAAACACACAAAGCTATTTATCCACCGCCAGCATAGATTTCACAAAAACAGCAATATAGATCAAATGAATCACTAACCTTTGGACAACTTCATCAGATGACAGTCTTATAACATCATGTTATACAATACATTTATGTTTTGTTCGAAAATGTGCATATTTAGAGCTGCAAATCGTGGTTATACATTGTGAATATGTAGCAACAATTCACCAAAATCTCCGGAGATATTTTGGACAGTCACCTAATCTAATCAAAGAACTCATCATAAACTTTACTAAAAAATACATGTTGTACAGCAAATGAAAGATACACTGGTTCTTAATGCAACCGCTGTGTTAGATTTTTTAAAATAACTTTACTACAACATACAAAATGCATTATTGTGAGACAGCGCTCACATATTCTCCGCCCTGTTAGGGTCAACATATTCCACAGAAATACGAAATAACATCATAAATTGTGTCTTACTTTTGCTCAGCTTCCATCAGAATGTTGAAAAAACCTACTTTATGATGTTTTTCTCATATGTATCAAATAAAATCAGAGCCGGAGATATTCGCCGTGTATACCGAACGCTTTTCAGAAGTCAATGTCGAGGTCCCCCGCGCGCCGTCGAAGACAAACAAAATACCGGACCTGTCACTCCAAAAGCTCTTATTCGGCCTCAGATCAAGCTAGACACCCCATTCAACCTTCCACTGCCTGTTGACATCTAGTGGAAGGCGTATGAAGTGCATACATATCGATAAATAAAAGCCAGTTGAATAGGCAGGCCCTGAAACAGAGCCTCGTTTTCAGATTTTTCACTTCCTGTATGGAAGTTTACTGCCAAATGAGTTCTGTTTTACTCACAGATATAATTCAAACAGTTTTAGAAACGTCACAGTGTTTTCTATCCAATAGTAATAATAATATGCATATTGTATGATCTAGAACAGAGTACGAGGCCGTTCAATTTGGGCTTGATTTTTTCCAAAGTGAACACAGCGCCCCCCTATTGACAAGAAGTTTTAACATAAATCTTCAATAATATTCCAACCGGACAATTCCTTTGTCTTTATAAATGAAAAGGAACGCAGCTAGCTCTCACAGCCGCACGCATGACTTAGCTCATGGCATTCTGCCAGACCCCTGACTCAAACAGCTCTTATTCTCTCCCCCTTCACATTAGAAGCCTGAAACGTTCTAAAGACTGTTGACATCTAGTCTAGCCTTAGGAAGTGCAATCGGACCAAATTCCCACTGTATATTGGATAGGCAAAGACTTGAAAACAAACCTCCTATTTCCCACTTCCTGGTTGGATTTTTTCTCAGATTTTTGCCTGCCATATGAGTTCTGTTATACTCACAGACATCATTCAAACAGTTTTAGAAACTTCAGAGTGTTTTCTATTTAAATCTACTAATAATATGCATGTCTTAGCTTCTGGGCCTGAGTAGCAGACGTTTACTCTCGGCACCAGTTTACTCTGGGCACAACTGAACAGCCAACGCATCTCTGTTGCTAGACAGAACCTTAGTGATATCTATTCTTTCTCACTTCATCTAACCTGACCTCTACCTCAAAGTGCTCACTCCTCCCCAACTCAAGGCTGTAATGGTTATTGATACCAGACTGTGTCTCTTCTCCTCCCAGAGGATCCCTGATGGCTAACAGTAACATATCCTGACATAATGTAAACGTTATACATTACCCTCTCTCCCTCAGTGACATTGTTAGGTTCTCAGCTCTCCATCCGCCTCCCCTACACATTCCCCAAGTCATCGAACTCCTACAGATAACCATTAACTTCTGATGTAAAAACCATTCTCTGTCATCCCTCAGATACCATACTTCTGATCTATCATGTCTCTAGTATAGCAATGTTAAAAATGTACCCAGAATCCAACACTTCCAAACCACTCATTGTTGAATTTGCAATTTCCAACTTGTTGTGTAATGTTTATGTCCAATGGCCGATGAGCACCGATACGTTTTATGTATAATTTCTCTTCATTATTTTTCTTCATATGACAACGATTAAAAAGGATTTACCAGTAGACTGTCGACTTGATTCATGATGATAACTGCTAGCTAGCTAAGATTTTGAAAGTAAGATATTGATATGATCAGTCAAATCAAAGCTACTGTACATACAACGTGATTTGACATAATTTTATATGCGGACAATGACCTTGAGCCTTCTTGGATGGGCACTTCTAATGTAACTCTATGGCAGCACCCAAGACGCTATAATTTTCTAGCTCTACCCTTAGACTTGGCAGTGATGTAGTGTCCCCATGAGTAACAGAACACTGAACCAATCACGGTGCAACGCTCCGTATTTTCTGCTGGCTTGCCCCACCACCACAGAAAGCACTGAGCTGAAACACTTGCATTTTAGTGCCTTCCTCAAGAAAGAAAAAAAGAGACCATGTTTGTATCTGGCTTTATTAACTCAATGATATTTTTTTACATTGTTTGCAAACTGATATGTGACATGTATTAATACCAAATAACATGCAAAACAGGCCGAGGCACCCCCAAAAATGTGTGGTTGGTATAGGGCAATGTATGCAAGTTGTGTAAGTAGGTGTGTCACCTGACTAAAGATGTCAGAAGTTCTCTGTAACTTTATCTATATTTTACTTTTTTAAGGACCAGTCCATACAAGCGCTGATACAGGATGCCACTAGCCAGCTACCTAGCACCTGGGTTGGAGTTTTTTATGCAGTCAAGGAGGGCACATGGCTGATGGGTTTAGATTTATTACACTAACTGGAACACTTCAAATCAAATGTTATTTGTCACATACGCGTGTTTAGCAGATGGTATTGTGGGTGCAGCGAAATGCTTGTGTTTCAAGCTCCAAAAGTGCATTATTATCTAACAAGTAATATCTAACAATTTCACAACAATAAACACAATACACACAAATCTAAAGTAAACCCTACAGAGCCCAGCGGTTACGGGTGGTGCAGTTGCCATAGCAGGCAGTTATACAGCCCGACAGGATGCTCTCAATTGTGCATCTGTAAAAGTTTGTAAGGGTTTTAGGTGCCAAGCCAAATTTCTTCAGCCTCCTGAGGTTGAAGAGGCGCTGTTGCGACTTCTTCATCACACTATATGTGTGAGTGGACCATTTCAGTTTGTCAGTGATGTGTACGCCGAGGAACATGAAGCTTTCCACCTTCTCCACTGCTGTCCCGTCGTTGTGGATAGGGGGGTGCTCCCTCTGCTGTTTCCTGAAGTCCACGATCAGCTCCTTTGTTTTTTTTTAAATTGGGTGAGAGGTTATTTTCCTGGCACCATACTCCCAGGGTTCTCACCTCCTTCCTGTACACCGTCTCATCATTGTTGGTAATCAGACCTACTACTGTTGTGTCGTCTGCAATTTGATGATTGAGTTGGAGGCGTGCATGGCCACGCAGTACAGGAGGGGGCTGAGCACGCATCCTTGTGGGGCCCCAGTGTTGAGGATCAGCGAAGTGGAGGTGTTGTTTCCTACCTTCATCACCTGGGGGCAGGAATTCCAAGACCCAGTTGCACAGAGCGGGGTTCCTCTTGTCCAGATGGGATAGGGCAGTGTGCAGTGCGATGGAGATTGCATCGTCTGTGGATCTATTGAGACGGTAAGCAAATTGAAGTGGGTCTACAGTGTCAGGTAAGGTAGAGGTGATACGATTCATGACTAGTCTCTCAAATCACTTCATGATGACAGAAGTAAGTCCTACGGGGCGATAGTCATTTCAATCAGTTACCTTTGCTTTCTTGAGTAGAGGAACAATGGTGTACATCTTGAAGCATGTGGGGACAGCAGACTGGGATAGGGAGAGATTGAATATGTCCATAAACACTGCAGCCAGCTGGTATGATCTGAGGACGCGGCTAGGGATGTCGTCTGGGCCAGCAGCCTTGTGAGGGTTAACACGCTTAAATGTCTTACTCACGTCAGTGATTGTCTGTAGACCCTGCAGACTTAGGAGCCCAATAACGCTGGAGTAGGAAAGGACTGTCTGGAGAAAACGCTGCATGTGAGAAGCTCTGGTTCGACGTGCCCTGAGAGTGGTGTTTGAGAATGTAGGCAACAAAATGAAGCAGCTATTTCACCTCCAACTCCAGGGGTCAACAGACTACACTTCAAAAATCAAACCAAGATTTGGCACTCACTGCAGCTCACCAACATGACAAATAAAACCTGTATTCACCAAAATAGAAGCTAACCACCTAGCTAATGATTAGCTAGCATGCAATATGTAACATTTCAAAACACTGTGACAGCGGTATTGTTTTATATTTTTTTATTTCACCTTTATTTAACCAGGTAGCCTAGTTGGGAACAAGTTCTCATTTGCAACTGCGACCTAGCCAAGATAAAGCATAGCAGTTCCACATAAACAACAACACAGAGTTACACATGGAATAAACAAAACATACAGTCAATAATACAGTGGGAAAAAAAGAAAACAAAGAGTCTATATACAGTGAGTGCAAATTAGGTAAAATAAGGGAGTTAAGGCAATAAATAGGCCATGGTGGCGAAGTAATTACAATATAGCAATTAAACACTGGAATGGTAGATGTGCAGAAGATGCATGTGCAAGTAGAGATACTGGGGTGCAAAGGAGCCAGATAAATAAATAAATATAGCATGGGGATGAGGTAGATAGATGGGTTGTTTACAGATGGGCTATGTACAGGTGCAGTGATCTGTGAGCTGGTCTGACAGCTGGTGCTTAAAGCTAGTGAGGGAGATATGAGTCTCCAGCTTCAGTGATTTTTGCAGTTCGTTCCAGTCATTGGCAGCAGAGAACTGGAAGGAGAGGCGGCCAAAAGATGAATTGGCTTTGGGGGTGACCAGTGAAAACGGATGGCACTGTGATAGACTGCATCCAATTTTCTGAGTAGAGTGTTGGAGGCTAATTTATAAATGACATCGCCAAAGTCGAGGATCGGTTAGGATGGTCAGTTTTATGAGGGTATGTTTGGCAGCATGAGTGAAGGATGTTTTGTTGAGAAATAGGAAGCCGATTCTAGATTTCATTTTGGATTGGAGATGCTTAATGTGAGTCTGGAAGGAGAGTTTACAGTCTAACCAGACACCTAGGTATTTGTAGTTGTCCACATATTCTAAGCCAGAGCCGTCCAGAGTAGTGATGCTGGACGGGCGGGCAGCTGCAGGCAGTGATCGGTAGATGAGCATGCATTTAGTTTTACTTGCATTTAAGAGCAGTTGGAGGCCACGGAAGGAGAGTTGTAGGGCATTGAAGCTCGACTGGAGGTTAGTTAACACAGGGCCAACAAAGGGCCAGAAGTATACAGAATGGTGCCGTCTGCTTAGAGGTGGATCAGAGAATCACCAGCAGCAAGAGCGATATCATTGATGTATACAGAGAAAAGAGTCGGCCCGAGAATTGAACCCTGTGGTACCCCTATAGAGACTGCCAGAGGTCCGGACAACAGGCCCTCCGATTTCACACACTGGACTCTATCAGAGAAGTAGTTTGTAAACCAGCCTTGGTTTCTCATTTGAGAAACCAAGGCTGTTGAGTCTGCCAATAAGAATGTGGTGATTGATAGAGTCGAAAGCCTTGGCCAGGTCGATGAATACGGCTGCACAGTAATGTCTCTTATCGATGACGGTTATGATATCATTTAGGACCTTGAGCGTGGCTTACAACAAGAGCAAACATTTAGCTACCAAAATACAAGTGTCTTTGAAGCTCAATGCCAACATTTATATCAAGTCATTATCTGCTGTTAGCTAGCTACTGTTTAGGTAGGCTAACCTTTCAAGTAAGCTAAAGTTAGCTAAGCTTGATGCCAATTCTGTTTTTGAAATTAAAGATAAATTACGTACTCTGAATTGTTGTTTTCTTTTCATGGAGTAACGGTGACCAACCCCATTCCGTACAAATTTGCGCAACCGCGGCATTCAAAAGAGGTGACTGTAGCGACTGTGTTGGCATCAAAATATGGGGTGTGAACTGCGTTTCTATTCAAGCGTTAATTGACATGGTAATAGCCCGATAGTATTGCTGAAAAGTTGAAAAAAACTGACCCCTCTGATGCAGTACGTTAAATTGTGACGTGTCATGACGTAACGTACAGCACGCATTATGCAACTCATTCTGTGTCAGACTGCCTCTTTCCACCAGGTGTAGCACTTCTCTCGCAGTTAAAAAACAAGAAAGAGACAGGGTAGAGAAAGGGTAAGGGGGATAACTAGTCAATTGTACAACTGAATGCATTCGTTTTTTGCGTCATCACTGCAAGGCATCATGACTCTCAAAAGCCACGACAGCCGCTGTTTACTTCTGAAGATAACTTTAGCGCCGCCCTAAAAATCTGATTCAAATTCGACACAAACTTTCAAATAGGTATGTAATGACACATTATATAAACGCTTTATAGTGTTTTATTTACATTTTAGAGGTGATAAGTTGGACAGATCGGGTTTCCTCATACGACATATCTCCCCTTTCACTATCACTCATTAGGTTTCGCTTCCCCAACGGCCATTTTTAAAAGGACCCGACGGAGCTCATTGCCTTCTTCAATCATGCAGAGACGGGCATCATGAAGGACCCATCATTGATTTTGCTGAAAAGGGGAGAAATTGTGCTTTACAATGGTATTCATATTACAGTTGACGTAAAAGTATTACGTTTTTTGGGCACTAAAATAAGGTAAATTATACGGAATAGCGGAATGTACAAAAGTGTGTTAGTTTCCGTTAACATTAGTTCACTAATGCTTAACTTAACAAGTTGTCATGGCAGATTATTTAGTCAATGGTAAATGTGCGATTTGTACCAACTTTACAATAAGTCTCAAAGAAACGTAGCTAATTAAAATGAAGAAATAATACATATAGCACACACAAGCTATTTTTAAAACAAGAATAAAGATAATCTCTCAATAACATGAAATAGCATAACTACAAATAATGTATTAATAAAAAAAACTTAACATACTGTTAATATTAATTAAGCCTTTACTAACATGAAACTGTCCCAACAGACCATTTTATTAATTAATAATTTAGATGCTGGAACTTAAGGTTATATACCTATTTACTAACATGAAATATCAGCTTTATAAATAATTTATTAATGCATTTTTGATGGCTTAGTAAACATACATACAAATAATTAATGCTTCGTAGATATATTCATTAATTAATTATTCTGCTTAACTAATGCATTAACTAATGTTAATTTATCCTTATTGTAAAGTGTTATTCCCTGTCTTTCATAGCGGAGGCTAAATCCATGAGGCAGAGAAATGTGACAGGCAATGTGAGTCCAGACAGTTGGGTTAAGCGAAGGAGTGAGAGAGTGGGAGGGAGAGAGACAGACATACAGTGAGTGCTATTCTATTTCTCCCCTGAATGAAGGACTGAAGATGCTCTGAGATGAGGCTAAAAAAACAGAAAAGAAAGAAGGCGAAGTTACAAGACCAGAATGTCCCTCAGACAACAATGTGACAGCCAGCTGGGCTTAGAGGAGGTAGATATGAGGAGGAAACTGCTTCTATTGGGCTATTGTCAGATGTAATTAGTTTGTGACACCAGGTTATATTTAAATTATACTTCACTTGATTAGCATCTACTAGGCTTAAGACAATGTTAGTGTATAGAATATCCTGCCAACAACAGCAAGAAAGGACAGGGGACAGCAGAGAAGGATAATACAAGTCGAAGAATGTGCAGTGTCATAAACTCGATATTCATCCAATTGGCGACAGATTTTCATGAGAACATTCTAGAACTCGCACAAAGAAAATATGTGAATTTTCCCACCAGTGGTGTGTTTCCACCAAATGGACTTGTTGCAGGCAAAAGCCATGGCGTGATGATATAATGTGCACACAATGTATACTGAACAAAAATATAAATGCAACATGTAAATTATTGGTCCCATGTTTCCTGAGCTGAAATAAAAGATCCCAGGAACCTTCCATACGCTCAAATGTTGCACACACATTTGTTTATATCCCTGTCAGTGAGCATTTCTCCTTTGCCCAAATAATTCATACACCTGACAGGTGTGGCATTTCAAGAAGCTGATTAAAACCTTTCTGGACTACCCATCCCGGATCCGGGATAATTGTCATCAGAAACGCTGACTAGCATAGCCTAGCATAGCGCCACAGGTAAATAATATAATATAATATCATGAAATCACAAGTCCAATACAGCAAATGAAAGATAAACATCATTTTTAAAATGTTTTACAGCGAAAATTTATGTTAGCTCACCACCATATCCAAAAAAACACAGCCATTTTTTCACAGCAAAGATAGCTTTCACAAAACCCACAAATAGAGATAAAATGAATCACTAACCTTTGAACATCTTCATCAGATGACACTCATATGACATTATGTTATACAATACATTTATGTTTTGTTCGATAATGTGCATATTTATAGCCACAAATCGTGGTTTTACATTGGCGCCATGTTCAGAAATGCCTCCAAAAATAGCCAGTAATTACAGAGAGCCACGTGAAATACAGAAATACTCATCATAAAACTTTGATGAAAGATACATGTTTAACATATAATTAAAGATACACTGGTTCTTAATGCAACCGCTGTGTTAGATTTAAAAAATAACTTTAGTAAAAAGCACACCATGCAATAATCTGAGATGGCGCTCAGCCATTCTCCATCATGTTGGAGTCAATAGAAATACGAAATTACATCATAAATATTCCCTTACCTTTGATGATCTTTCATCAGAATGCAGTGCCAGGAATCCTAGTTCCACAATAAATTGTTGTTTTGTTTTATAATGTCCATTACTTCTGTCGAATTAGCAACTTTGGCTAGCATGTGTAGTACACGTGTCCATACACATTAGCGCAATGAACGAAAACTTCAAAAAGTGATATTAAAAGTCGAATAAACTGGTCAAACTCAGTTGAGAATCAATCTTCAGGATGTTTTTCTCATATATATCCAATAACGTCCCAAATTAAGCATTTCTTCATGTCTATATAACTCATGGCAAACAAGGACATCACATGCCGAGCGTGCGTTTACACATGTGCATCTTGTGCTGGGGACAAAAAAAGGCCACTCTAAAATGTGCAGTTTTATAACACAACACAAATGTCTCAAGTTTTGAGGGAGCATGTCACTGGTATGCTGACGGCAGGAATGTCCACCAGAGATGTTGTCAGAGAAAGTCATGTTCATTTCTCTACCATAAGCCACCTCCAATGTTGTTTTAGAGAATTTGGCAGTATGTCCAACCGGCCTCACAACTGCAGACCATGTGTATGGCGTTGTGTGGGTGAGCGGTTTGCTGATGTTAATGTTGTGAATAGAGTGCCCCATGGTGGCGGTGGGGTTATGGTTGGGCAGGCATAAGCTACGGACAATGAAAACCATTGCATTTTACCGATGTCAATTTGAATACACAGAGATACCGTAACGAGATCCTGAGGCCAATTGTCGTGCCATTCATCCGCCGTCATCACCTCAAGTTTCCGCATGATAATGAACAGCTCCAAGTCACAAGGATCTGTACACAATTCCTGGAAGCTGAAAATGTCCCAGTTCTTCCATGGCCTGCATACTCCACAGACATGTCACCCATTGAGCATGTTTGGGATGCTCTGGATTGACGTGTACAGCTGCGTGTTCCAGCTTCTGCGAATATCCAGCAACTTTGCAAAGCAATTTATGAGGAGTGGGACAACATTCCACAGGCCACAATCAACAGCCTAATCAACTCTATGCGAAGGAAATGTGTCTCGCTGCATGAGGGAAATGGTGTTCACACCAGATACTCACTGGTTTTCTGATCCACCCTACCTTTTTTTAAGGTATCTGTGACCAACTGATGCATATCTGTATTCCCAGTCATGTGAAATCTATAGATTAGGGCCTAATGAATTTATTTCAATTGACTGATCTCCTTTTAGGAACTGTTACTAAGTAAAATCTTTGAAATTGTTACATGTTGCGTTTATACACTGCTCAAAAAAATTAAGGGAACACTTAAACAACACAATGTAACTCCAAGTCAATCACACTTCTGTGATATCAAACTGTCCACTTAGGAAGCAACACTGATTGACAATAAATTTCACATGCTGTTGTGCAAATGGAATAGACAAAAGGTGGAAATTATAG
>NW_019942531.1:319807-412897 GCF_002910315.2 Salvelinus sp. IW2-2015 | reverse complement strand
TTGATTTCACAGAAGTGTGATTGACTTGGAGTTACATTGTGTTGTTTAAGTGTTCCCTTTATTTTTTTGAGCAGTGTATTTTTGTTCAGTATACTTTTACCACTTAAGTTTTCATGTACCGAATACAAATCTAAAGTTCAATGTGTTTCCATCGCATTTTCAACTGTACCGATAGTTTTGTCACAAAAACTGTTGCGTTAAATAGCAAATGTTCCTACTCTGGTCTTGGTACGTGCGCTCTAGCCAACAGCTCACAGATACAGGGCGGGTAGGCTAGTCTACATGATGAGATTATTATGGACAAGAGCAAGAATATTTGTATTTGTCAAATAGCAGTCAAGCATCATGTCACCAGAATAAGACCCTCAATATTTATTGGACAAGAGCATCAACACTGTGCGCTTTCACCACCCTGTGAAGTTCATCACATAACTTATTTCATCTGTAGCCTAATAAACTGAATGGTTTCCCGATTCGTAGTGGGAGGACCGCACACTATATCATTGCGTGACTTCAAGTTTATCTCAATATGCTATTATATCAATATTTAGGCATAAAGGCGTTTCCACCACCATTGCGCACATAATTCATCTTACAGACACAAAAAGATCCTACCATGTTGAATGAAAAAATTATCTGTCTGCATTTATGAAATTGTACGGAAACTTCCTGTTTCCATCAGAGCTGTCGTGACTTGTTTTATACGGTACGACTTTAAGTGCATATAAAACTGTGGATAGAAGCGTGGTTAGTGACACACATTATGATCCGATAACAACATCTGCTTTACTCCATGTGTCATAAACTGTAGCCAAAATGTCCAAATATTAAAAACGAATCATTTAAATTACTCTTTAAAAGCATTTTCATTAGAACCAACCATTTCGCTACACCCGCAATAACATCTGCAAAATATGGGTACGCGACCATTAACATTTTATTTGAACTCATAACAATAATGCGGTCGGATATAAATCTTACCTCATGCTTCAGATCGATAGTGAAGTCAGACTTGAGTGGATCATCTCTCACTTTGTTTGCGAGCCTGGAACATCAAATCACTGTCTATTAGAATGTGCAGTTAGAACTGAATAAAATATTATTATTTTCCCTAGACCACAAGGAATGTAACAATGATTGACAATATAATGAAAAAAACAGTATGACAAAAGTTATTGTCCAGCAGAGAACATTATTGCTGAGATGTGGTTGCTATTCAGGTTTCTAAAAACCACTAGGGATGAAACAAGATCTATGTTAGCATTGGAAACTATAGGTCAGGTATTCCCGAACTATACCCCCCAGGGGTACGCGCAATGCCGTCGGGGGTACGCCAAATAAAAATGTGATTCACATAAAAAATATATTACAACACCTACTATTTTGAATGGTTTTTCTTTATTTTTACTATTTTCTACATTGTAGAATATTAGTGAAGACATTAAGCCTATTAAATAACACATATGGAATAACCAAGAACCAAGAAAGTGTTAAACAAATCCAAATATATTTTATATTTGAGATTCTTCAAATAGCCCCCCTTTGCCTTGATGACAGCTTTGCACACTCTTGGCATTCTCTCAACCAGCTTCACCTGGAATGCTTATCCAACTGTCTTAAAGGAGTTCCCACATACGCTGAGCATTTGTTGACTGATTTTCCTTTACTCTGCAGCCCAACTCATACTAAACCATCTCAATTTGGTTGAGGTTGGGGGATTGTGGAGGCCAGGTCATCTGATGCAGCACTCAATCACTCTCCTTCTTGGTAAAATAGCCCTTACACAGCCTGGAGGTGTGTTGGATCATTGTTCTGTTGAAAAACAAATGATAGTTTCACTAAGCCCAAACCAGACGGGATGGCGTATCACTGCAGAATGATGTGGTAGTCATGCTGGTTAAGTGTGCCTTGAATTCTAAATAAATCACAGACAGTGTCACCAGCAAAGCACCCCCACACCATAACACCTCCTCCTCCATGCTTCACGATGGGAAAAACACATGCGGAGATCATCCATTCAGCCAGACCGGGTCTCACAAAGACATGGCGGTTGGAACCAACAATTTGGACTCATCAGACGAAAGGACAAATTTCCACCGGTCTAATGTCCACTGCTCGTGTTTCTTGGCTCAAGCAAGTCTCTTCTTCTTATGTGTGTCCTTTAGTAGTGGTTTCTTTGCAGCAATTCGACCATGAAGGCCTGTTTCAAACAGTCTCCTCTGAACAGTTGATGTTGAGATGTGTCTGTTACTTGAACTCTGTGAAGCATTTATTTGGGCTGCAATTTCTGAGGTGCAGTTAACTCTAATGAACATATCCTCTGCAGAAGAGGTAACTCTGGGTCTTCCATTCCTTTGGCGGTCTTCATGAGAGCCAGTTTCATCATAGCCCTTGATGATTTTTGCGACTGCACTTGAAGAAACTTTAAAAGTTCTTTACATTTTCCAGATTGACTGATCTTCATGTCTTAAAGTAATGATGGACTGTCATTTCTCTTTGCTTATTTGAGCTATTCTTGCCATAATATGGACTTGGTCTTTTACCAAATAGTGCTATCTTCTGTATAACCCCCTAACTTGTCACAACAAAACTGATGGGCTAAAACGCATTGAGAAGGAAAGAAATTCCACAGTAGGGTTAAAGGATGGTAGAGGGAGACTAGTGTTTAAAGGAGGGTAGATGGAGACTGGAGTGAAGAGGGTAGATGGAGCATAGGGTTAGAGGGTAGATCAAGACTAGGGTTAAAGGAGGGTAGATGGAGACTAGGGTTCAACGCTGCCATCTGTAATTCAAACAACAACAAAAATGGCAACCACCACTTTTTGGGTAAACAGCTGAGAGATGTGCCTGAAGAAATGTAATCACACTTTAGTAGATGTATAAATAGATCTATGGATGCAAGAACTGACAGATCCATCAGATCAAACGTATAGTTCTAACTATGTTTTAAAGCTATGACGTGTTTGTTTTCAATTGACATTGTTTACAAACAATGGAGTAAAACAAGCTTATATTTTGGGTTCTGATCGGATAAGACAGTTGAATAAGGCATTCATAAGTTATATTTTCCAAGAAGAAATAGCTATACAATTAATTTAGAAGTCCAAAAATGTATGTACAAATCACAGATTGCAACTATAACGAAAGGTAGATGGAGACGACAAAAGTTAAAGGAAGTTAGATATAGATTAGGATCTGACCTGTCAAGCAGGGGGATGCTAAGGGCCCAGGCAGCAGAGAAGTCTGGGTATTTAAAGATGGAGGGGTTCTCTGCAAAGGCGTAGTGGTGGATGATGGTCGACTCCTCGTCATGGAGAGGTTTACCCAGGAACCACTCCTGAGGGATGGATGTGACATCATCAGCATCATGATGACACAGCTGCTAACGCGCCACACATCTGGGCTGTATTCATTGAGATTAAGAATTATAAACGTTGCAGGAATAAATGTAATTAAAAAGAGCAAACTTTATTCCCAATTCGAGATGACAGGCAAATGTACGTACTTTGCCTTAGTCTTTGTTGCTTACACTTCTTTTAATCTGATAAACGGAAGCATATAGTATCTCTGAGGGGAGTCTACCAGTTATATTAGTAGTAGTTGTTTTTAAAGTACCCAAAACTATTTTGAGACTTTATTTGACCATGGTAAAGATGGTCCCTGCGTTAATACTGAATCGAATTCACCCGAAATTGAAGTCACACATACAGTGTGATGTATTAAAGTGAGTCATAAGACCACCTACATCCTCTCCTCATCCCTGATACAGTGCTGTGCTCGGAGCTCAGCACTGTGTGTACCCCGCACAATGACACGTCACCGGTACCCTCTGTATATAGCCTCATTACTGTTATTTTATTGTGTAACTTTTTTTGTCTTAAAAAAAACAAACTTTTGTTTATTTAGTAAATATTTTCTTAGCTCTTTTTTCTTAAAACTGCATTGTTGGTTAAGGGCTTGTCACTAAGCATTTCAGGGTAAGGTCTACTACACCTGTTGTACTTGTGGCATGTGACAATATAATTTGATTTGATTTGTGTGATGATGAGGTAATCATGAATTCTATTTCTCACTTGGAATTGGAATCCCTTACAGGTTCCAGGTTGTCCCGGCTAGCAGATGGAATGTTCACTTAATTATTATGCATCGTTTTTCAGAGTAAGAATAACTTGAACCTCGGTTCTCTGTTAAGGTCTGGTGTACCACCGGAAGGTGTAATTAGTTTGATGTTGTTCATTGGACGGTGTCGGGATGTACTAATCAGGATGGCCGTTGGATGATTTTTGGCTCTTTCCCATGCTTTGATTTAAAGCCTGTTTCAACTGTCGAGGCTTATCAAAGCACAAATCATTCACCCATAAATCTTAGCAACAAAAACATAATTTGTGATTTCCCAAGATTAAACATTTTATGTTTGACAGTAGGAGAGCCAAGTAATTTGAAACACTTATAAAACCTACACAAATTATTGATGGTAACAAAATCCAGAAAGTTTAAGCATTCACTTTGCTGCAGTCAATAGGATAATGTTACTTTGAAAAAAATGAAGCAACACTATCAACTGTCGTTCAATCCACTTATCCACTTATTCAAAACAAAATTGATATTAACTCAATAACACTGTGGAGGACAAAACCTTTTCTATTGGCATTCTGTTTGTGGTTTAAAACGAGTCGCTAATCCAACCGGCAACACCTGGATCCTGAACCTCAGGGAGAGAGCAGCTCTGGAGACAAGCTCGGAGTAAAATGGTTAATATCACCTTAATAAGACACAAAACAAAACCCTCCCTGCATCTGTGCTGCTGCTAAAAAACAATCATAACATAATTATTATCAATGGGCCTCCGGCGAGCCGGCGGCTAAAGCTGCTCATACTGTGTTTGAAAAAGAGTCCATCGTTAATCCCAGACGCTAGTCACTGCTGTTGGCTAGGGTCTGAGTTTCCGAGACTAGGTCCAACCCACTGACTCTATTACAGCAGTTGAGACAGACGGCTAGTGATCAGTCATTGGCCAAGGAGAAGTGAAGTGCTGTGATTCCGGTACCAAGTAAAGGTAATTTGGGCCAAAACTTTAGTATGAGATCCATTAGACACTCTGTGGCACATACAAGAATGCCAGTGTACTGGAGTTTATTTTTCGAAACAAAGGTTTCACGTCTAAAGAGAGAGAGAGAGAGACAGACAGACACACACAGAGAGGTCACTAAGTAGAGATATAATTATTACAATCCTAAATCTGTGGGTCACTTACTTTTCTCCTGTCAAACTTCCTGAGGGCCTGGAGCAGCTTGGTCACCTTGACGTTAGTCTCCTCTTCCAGAAACACCAACCAGGACGAGTTCTTCCCAAACAACGAGGAGAAGCTAAGGAGGCAGAAACATCGTCAGGGTCGCCAGACCTTTACACAGCTTATTGAACCAGTGGATACATTCACGATATGACCTATTTTTTTTTATCTTGTAGCAAAAGTCTAGCCTGGTCCCAGATCTGTTTGTGCTCTTGCCTACTCCATCATTGTTGTCATTGTTTGGCATGAAAATTCAATAAGGAGTTAGCAAGAGAGCCGAAACAGACTGGCACCCAGGCTAGCAAAAGCCCGAACAGGGCATAAGGTGACGGCTATAGGTAACTATCATCGTATGGTAGGTAATCCTGTTATAGGAGAAACATTCTAACATTCAAACTACCTAACTATTGTGTGTATAGGCCTTGTACTAACCTCAAATATTGCTACAAGGTTATTTGCCAAAGATTATTTGTGAAAAATGGTTAGTAAAGTTAGCAATTATTTCCCCCCTCTTTTTTTACCTGACCCTATCAGATGGAGACAGCCATACGCTTTTCAACAACGGATTTGATAAACATGACATCGCAAATTACATTGGTTGTCATTTAACTAACAAAGCCTAATATTGCAGAAGCCATTTGACAAACATTTGAATGCTGAAAGTGACGAGTAGATCAGGAATAGGCTTACCTCTCGATGGTCAGCGCGCAAAGCTGCACACAGCGTGCAATTTAAATAGGCTACTGATATTGCCTGGGGTTATTCGGCATGCAAAATGACTTGCAGATCAATGACTGTCAACATAATTACATTCTTAGTTTGACACTGAAGGAGAGGCCACAGTGGTCACAAAATATGAGCGGTATTTTCGGAAGGTAAAAAGAAAGTCATTTGAGCCAACAAAAAAACTGAGCAGCCGATTCGTAAAGTTTGAATAGATTTTCTGACTGATACATGCTACAATTGGATCGGTTTGCGATCCCGCAGACCATGCACTCATATCTTAAACATTTGAACTGGGGACCAATGCCTACCGGTGAATCGTTATGTCCCTACTGTACTGTATGGAATTACAAGATGGAAGTCTTTGTGGATGTTGCTGCTCTTTTGAAAGCTGACAGGCCCGAGCACTTACTAAGGCAGCAGAGGAAGGATGCTCCAGTCTCCCTCATTGTCTGTCAGACTGTGGAGGAGCAGGACTGGAGGGGGTGTCTGAAAAGAAAAACTGTGTTTAAGTCAAGCCAGACAGGGAAACCTTTGTTACTTTACAGCAATGGGACCTCTGGAAATCATTACTTTACAGCAGTAACATAAATAAGTAACCAAGGGAGTCTTAACTAAAGAGCAGAGTAGCTAAGGAAGTCTTTACAGAAGTAACCCAAGGAAGTATTTTCTTTAGAGTAGAGTAACTAACAAAGTATTTACTTTAAAGCAGTAACCTAAGAGGTAGTCAATTTAGAGCAGAGTAACCAAAGAAGTCTTTAGTTTACAGCAGGAGGAAGGACAACCTAAGGAACCTTTGGAAGGACAGTCCTCAAAGAGTCTGGTTCTAGATTGGAAACAACTGTGTTTGTTTAGTTAGAGACAGCAGAGACACATGAACAAAGCTTAAGTACTGATATCGTTCATTACGATAAGTAGCATATACTAGAGAAATGTGAATTTTGAAATGAAATAGGTTTGCTAATATGGGTGATTGTTAATTGGACAATTGATGACTACAACCATCAGACTACTAGTAGTAGTTTAAATGATCATCTTAGAAAATGGTGGAGCACATTAATGTTATAAACTGAGGAGCACATTAATGTTATAAACTGTGGAGCCACATTAATGCTATAAACTGTGGAGCACATTAATGTTATAAACTGTGGAGCACATTAATGCTATAAACTGTGGAGCACATTAATGCTATAAACTGTGGAGCACATTAATGCTATAAACTGTGGAGCAGCATTAATTGATATAAACTGTGGAGCACATTAATGTTATAAACTGTGGAGCACATTAATATATAAACTGTGGAGCCATTAATGATAAAACTGTGGAGCACATTCATGGTATATAAACTGTGGGAGCACATTAATGCTATAAACTGTGGAGCACATTAATGTTATAAACTGTGGAGCACATTAATGTTATAAACTGTGGAGCACATTAATGATAAACTGTGGAGCACATTAATGCTATAAACTGTGGAGCACATTCATGTTATAAACTGTGGAGCACATTAATCTATAAACTGTGGAGCACATTAAGTGTTATAAAACTGTGGAGCACATTAATGATATAAACTGTGGAGCACATTAATGCTATAAACTGTGGAGCACATTCATGTTATAAACTGTGGAGCACATTAATGTAATAAACTGTGGAGCACATTCATGTTATAAACTGTGGAGCACATTAATGCTATAAACTGTGGAGCACATTAATGTAATAACTGTGGAGCACATTCATGTTATAAACTGTGGAGCACATTAATGCTATAAACTGTGGAGCACATTAATGATATAAACTGTGGAGCACATTAAGTGCTATAAACTGTGGAGCACATTAATGCTTATAAAACTGTGGAGCACATTAATGATAAAACTGTGGAGCACATTATGTTATAAACTGTGGAGCACATTAATGCTATTAAACTGTGGAGCACTTAATGATATTTAAACTGTGGAGCACATTAATGCTATAAACTGTGGAGCACATTAATGCTATGAAACTGTGGAGCACATTAATGTAATAAACTGTGGAGCACATTCATGTTATAAACTGTGGAGCACATTAATGCTCATTAACCCTAGTCTGTGTCCAGTATGTTAACCACATTAGTCAGCCGGGGGTTTGCCAGCAGCTCAGTCAAGCCCCATATACACACTAACAACATAACGAGGCTCATAATGGTATGTTCACCCATCTAAACTTGACTTTCAACTCACCTTAGGTAGTAAGAAATAAGTCAGTTCAAACACCAGGCAGGCTGCAAGGACAATCGTTCTAAAAGAACGATTGCCAGATCTGAGAGGAGAGTGGCATGAGGAAGCAGAGTTTGGGTGATGGCCACTGTGTGCGTGCAGACTCATAATCAGCAGCAGACTATTTGCTTTGTTTTTACACTGTTGCTACTCGCTGTTTATTATCTATGCATGTCACTTTACCCCTACCTACATGTTCAAATTACCTCAATTAACTCAACTAACCTGTACACCCGCACATTGACTCGGTACCGGTACCCCCTGTATATAGCCTCGTTATTGTTATTTTATTGTGTTTATATTTTTTATTGAGTAAATCTTTTCTTAACTATTTTCTTAAAACTGCATTGTTGGTTAAGGGTTTGTAAGTAAGAATTTCACGGTATTTGTATTTGGTGCATGTGACAAATTATTTTATTTTATTTGAGCAGGAGTGAGAGATAGAGAGAGACAGATAGAGAAACAGAGACAGAGATAGAGCATGGTGTGGTTGTGGAGAGTGTGGACATGGAGCAGAGCGGAAGAATGGGAGGCTGATTGAGAGGTGACTCAGGGTCAGAGAGACACAGCCATCACAGAGACACAGTATGCTTTAATCATGGAGTAGACTAGGTGAGGTGTGTGTGGCAAGGGTGGGGGAGCTTGGTCCCAAGACTCCAAAACTGCCAAGCTACAACAGCCACAGCCCCCATACTCATACAAATCAACCTTTATTTGCCACATGCGCCGAATACAACAAGTGTAGACTTTACCGTGAAATGCTTACTTACAAGCCCTTAACCAACAGTGCAGGTCAAGAAGAAGAAAATATTTACCAAGTAGACGAAAATAAAAAGTAATAATAAAAAGTAACACAATAGGAATAACAATAACGAGGCTATATACAGGGGGCACCGGTACCGAGTCAGTGTGCAGGGGTACAGGCTAGTTGAGGTAATCTGTACATGTAGGTGGGGGCGAAGTGACTATGCATAGGTAACAAACTAACAGCGAGTAGCAGCAGTGTACAAGGGGGGGTCAATTGTCCTGTGGCTATTTTTATGAATTATTCAGCAGTCTTATGGCTTGGGGGTAGAAGCTGTTGAGGAGCCTTTAGGTCCTAGACTTGGCGCTCCGGCACCGCTTGCCGTGCGGTAGCAGAGAAAACAGTCTATAACTTGGGTGACTGGAGCCTCTGACAATTTTATGGGCTTTCCTCTGACAACGCCTTATATAGGTCCTGGGTGGCAGGAAGCTTGGCCCCAGTGATGTACTGGGCCGTTCGCACTACCCTCTGTAGTGCCTTACTGTCGAGCAGTAGTGCCAGATGCCGAGCAGTTGCCATACGAGGCGGTGATGCAACCGGTCAGGATGCTCTCGATGGTGCAGCTGTAGAACCTTTTGAGGATCTGGGGGCCCATGCCAAATCTTTTCAGTCTCCTGAGGGGGAAAATGTTTTGTCGTGCCCTCTTCACGACTGTCTTGGTACGTTTGGACCATGATAGTTCGTTGGTGATGTGGAGACCAAGGAACTTGAAACTGTCGACCCGCTCTACTACAGCCGGGTCAATGCTAATGGGGGCCTGTTCGGCCTGCCTTTTCCTGTAGTCCACGATCAGCTCCTTTGTCTTGCTCACATTGAGGGAGAGGTTGTTGTCCTGGCACCACACTGCCAGTTCTCTGACCTCCTCCCTACAGGCCGTCTCATCGTTGTTGATGATCAGGCCTACCACTGTTGTGTTGTCAGCAAACTAAATGATGGTGTTGGAGTCGTGTGTGGCCAAGCAGTTGGGTGACATATTGTTGCCGACTCTTACCACCTGGGGGCGGCCCGTCAGGAAGTCCAGGATCCAGATGCAGAGGGAGGTGTTTAGTCCCAGAGTCCTTAGCTTAGTGAGCACTATGGTGTTGAACGCTGAGCTGTAGTCAATGAACAGTATTCTCACATAGGTGTTCCTTTTGTCCAGGTAAGAAAGGGCGGTGTGGAGTGCGATTGAGATTGTGTCTTCTGTGGATCTGTTGGGGCGGTTTGTGAATTGGAGTGGGTCTATGGTGTCCGGGAGGATGCTGTTGATGTGAGCCATGACCAGCCTTTCAAAGCACTTCATGGCTACCGACGTGAGTGCCACGGGGCGGTAATTATTTAGGCAGGTTACCTTCGCTTCCTTGGGCACAAGGACTATGGTGGTCTGCTTGAAACATGTAGGTATTACAGACTCGGTCAGGGAGAGGTTGAAAATGTCAGTGAAGACACTTGACAGTTGGTCCGCACATGCTTTGAGTACACGTCCTGGTAATCCATCTGGCACAGCAGCTTTGTGAATGTTGACCTGTTTAAAGGTTTTGTTCACATCAGCTACCGAGAGCGTTATCACACAGTCATCCAGAACAGCTGGTGCTCTCGTGCATGCTTCAGTGTTGCTTTCCTCGAAGCGAGCATAAAAGGCATTTAGCTCGTCTGGTATACACGCGTCACTGGGCAGCTCGCGTCTGGGTTTCGCTTTGTAGTCCGTAATAGTTTTCAAGCCCTGCCACATCCGACGAGCGTGAGGGCCGGTGTAGTAGGATTCAATCTTAATCCTGTATTGATGCTTTGCTTGTTTGATGGTTCGTCTGAGGGCATAGCGGGATTTCTTATAAGCGTCGGATCCCGCTCCTTGAAAGTGGCAGCTCTAGCCTTTATCTCGATGCAGATGTTGCCTGTAATCCATGGCTTCTGGTTGGGATGTGTACGTACAGTCGCTGTGCGGACGACGAGGTCGATGCACTTATTGATGAAGCCAATGACTGAGGTGGTGTATTCCTCAATGCCATTGGATGAATCCCGGAAGATTTTCCAGTCTGTGCTAGCATAACAGTCCTGTAGTGTAGCATACGCGTCATCTGACCAGTTCCATATTCAGAGAGTCACTGGTACTTCCTGCTTTAGTTTGCTTGTAAGCAGGAATCAGGAGGATAGAACTGTGGTCAGATTTGCAAAATGGAGGGCAGGGGAGAGCTTTGTATGCATCTCTGTGTGTGGAGTAAATGTGGTCTTGGATTTTTTCCCCCTGGTTGCACATGTGACATGCTGGTAAAAATGTAGTTAAACTGATTTAAGTTTGCCTGCATTAAAGTCCACGGCCACTAGGAGCGCAGCTTCTGGGTGAGCATTTTCTTCTTTGCTTATGGCCTTACAGAGTTGGTTGAGAGTGGTCTTAGTGCCAGCTTCGCTATGTGGTGGTAAATAGACGGCTATGAATTATATAGATGATAACTCTCTTGGTAGATGGTGTGGTCGACAACTTATCATAAGGTACTCTACCTCAGGTGAGCAATACTTCGAGACTTCTTTAATATTAGACATCGGCTACCAGCTGTTATTTACAAAAAGACACACACCCCCACCCCTCGTCTTACCAGAGGTAGCGTCTCTGTTCTGCCGGTGCATGGAAAATCCCGCCAGCTCTATATTGTCTGTTTCTTCGTTCAGCCACGCCTCAGTGAAACATAGGATGTTACGGTTTTTAATGTCCCACTGGTAGAATAATCTTAATAATAAGTCATATGTTTTATTTTCTAACGATTGCATGTTAGCAAGGAGAATGGAAGGCATTGGGAGTTTACTCGCCCCCGATCCTCGTCCCCTTTTCCGGCATCTTTTCTTCACGCAAAAGGCGTGGATCTGGGCCTGTTCCAGGGAAAGCAAGATATCTTTCTCGTCGGACTCGTTAAAGGAAAAGGTTTCTTCCAGTCTGTGGTGAGTAATTGCTTTTCTGATGTCCAGAAGTTCTTTTTGGTCATAAGAGACGGTAGCAGCAACATAATCTACGCAATAAGTTAAAAAATGAGTTACACAAAACGCCAAAAAATTGCACAATTGGTAGGGAGAATGTAAAACGTCAGCCATGTTCTTCGGTGCCATCTTATGCACGCACACACAAACACACACTGCGAGCTCCTGCAAGTCTTACACACAGCCACTTTTTATAGAAATATGCAGCTGAATAAGTTTGACTATACACTGAGTATACCAAACATTAGGAACTCCTTCCTAATATTGAGTTGACCCCCCTTCCCCTTTTCCCTCAGAACAGCCTCAATTCGTCAGGGCCTGGACTCTACAAGGTGTCAAAAGCGTTCCACAGGGATGCTGGCCCATGTTGACTCTAATGCTTCCCAAAGTTGTGTCAAACTGGCTGGATATCCTTTGGGTGGTGGACCATTCTTGATACACACAGGAAACTGTTGAGTGTGAAAAATCCAGCAGCATTGCAGTTCTTGACACAAACCGGTGCGCCTTGCACCTACTACCATACCCCGTTCAAAGGCACTTAAATATTTTGTCTTGCCCATACACCCTCTACATGACACATATACACAATCCATGTCTCAATTGTCAATTTAAGGCTTAAAAATCATTCTTTAACCTGTCTCTTCCCCTGAAGTTGAAGTGGATTTAACAAGTGCCATCAATAAGGGATCATGGCTTTCACCTGGATTCACGTGGTCAGTCTATGTCATGTTCTTAATGTTTTGTATACTCGGTGTATAACCCTTACATGACATCCAGGTCCAGGGGGACATTGAGGCAACACAAGGAGGCCAGCCAGATATATTACAGTTCAGATCACATCCAATCCCTGCGTGATTATAAGACTTTGTTTTGTCAATTGCTGAGGGACCCCTGTAGCCTGACGACTCACACTAAATTATTCCACTGCTCTGTCGTTCGCTACATTCGCTACATACTGAAGTCTGAGACTGCCATCATTGAAGTTGTTTGTGGTGACAAAGGGCACGAGGGGCTTCGTACAAAACAAAGTCATCAGCGATTGGATCGTCTTTAACCAATCAGAGTATCAAAGCCAATGGCTCTTTACCCAAGTGTGTTCTGGCTCTGGCCCAACCCATTGGTTTCTGGACCAATCAGACGGCCACGAATGGGTTGGCATTCGGTGAAGGGTCGGGGAGGTACTCAGATCCAGACGCGTAGGAGAAACTAACGTGCGTGGGTGTGGTGTAGCTTTTGGTCAGAGAAAAAAGTCTGGGTATCCAGACAAGGACCCCTGTTCTGCTCTACTGACCTTGCAAAGACATACAAGGAAAAATGCATCTCTAACGTTTGCTTTTTATCAAGTTAATTATTGAGTGCTATTGAGTGACCACAGTTATCACTCACCAAATAACTAACTTGAACAGAGATTGGGTTAAATTACTTATGCAATATCCAGCGAAAACAATCTTGAAAATAGAACTTCAAAATAGAACCCACACACACAGCTTTCAAGACATGGTGAGCGACCTAATCCTTCACCATCCCTGCAAGAGGCAACCTACCAGTTAACTGTAATATGCGGTCAAATAATATGCGGTGTATGAGTTAGTCTATGTTCCAGGGTTCAGCTAAATGGACGGATGTAATGGTGGTTCTAACTAGGGGGACATCTGAGAACAGGATAGGTTTGAAATAATTAAATGATGTTCTCTTGGACTGCAGCTGATTTACATACTGAAGGCCTGAATGTGTTCAATCCAGGGCATAGTTTTTCTAAACATTTATTCAAGTCCAAAATGATCCTGTACTGTGTTAAATTCTGCTCCCCCTTCAGATGTAGTCCCTCCTATTAAAAAAAGAAAAAAAAAGAAAATGTTTTAAAAACAAAACAGAATCAAGTATGTAACATATCACATTATATTTGCTAAAACAAATATTATATCATCCCATGACATTTGGTCTAAATATTGTCTTCCTCTATCTTTCTAAAATAAAGTGAGAACAGGATTGAGACAACACAGGATCATTTTGATCTGGAATAAATGTTTTGAATGATGCTGACAGAATACAATATGATGTAGTCTGTTTAACAAAGACAACCATGGTGATGTATTTCATTGCACAACACACTATGCTACCAGTACCTAGTTTTCCCTACCGTTCAGATGGGGCTGCGATCTGAGACAATGATCGTTTCCTTCATATCTAAAGCAATACTGACACCATGTGGCAACGAGCATGGACTGCACGGGTGCCTCTTTCATGGTTAATTGATGCTGATTAAGTTTATTGTGAAAAGACATATCATTTATTTCCTTGGTTGACTGCAGTATCGGTACAGAACTGAAACTCTGCTTGTTAATTAGCTTGTATAACACCGTGTTAAAGGAACAATCTGCAGTTCAAACAACAACAAAGCAAACACCCCATCACTGTTTTGGTAAACAGCTGAGGGATGGGGCTGGAGAAATGTAACCACTCTCAATGGTTCTATTTAATTAATGTAAAAGTCTAGCTTTCTCGCTCACAGGCCCGCACTGCTATTTGATCTTGCATCCTCTGTCTCGCAAACACAGCTGACCACCCTCTTGAAATACTTCAGCCGGAAGCGTCACCGAAAAGCTAGCAATTCAATGGCACGGATGGTGGTATTTAAACGTAAAGAGTTGAACTTGACTCGGTTACACTAAGCTAATGGTTTTCCACTCTAATTATTCCAAAAGAGCAACAGATATGATGGCTATATGCTCCACAGGGAGCGTAGAGGAATAAGTAGGTAAGTAACAGCTATTTGTGGCCATGAACCATATTGCTTAGAGAAGATGGTTGAAGTTAAGGGATGCTGTTGTTTTTCTAAAAACCTGTGTGTGTGTGCGTGCGTGCGTGCGTGCGTGCGTGCGTGCGTGCGTGCGTGCGTGCGTGCGTGCGTGCGTGCGTGCGTATATTACTATCCTTGTGGGTACTGGAAATCCACAAAAGTCCCCACAAGGGTAGTAAAACAAGGAATTCTCCCTTGTGGGGACAAAGAGGACAAAGGCTATTTTAGGCATAGGGGTTAGGTTTGGGGTTCCAATTAGGGTTAGAATTAGGGGTTAGGGGTTATGGAAAATGGAAAGGAAATCAATTGTAGTTCCCCAAAAGGAGAGTAAAACATTTGCTGTGTGTGTTTCTTTAAGTGGTGCTGGTGGTACCTGTGTGAGGCTCTGAGTCTGTTGTAACAGGTCTGCTCTCTGTCTCTTCGCCCAACTCATGTGGAATGAGTTACTCTGGCTCTGGATCACAAACACTATCTCTCGCAGGTCTGCAACACACAGACAGCACAGGAACAGATAAGAGAGACAGGCACACACATTAGGTTAGAAAAACACAGCACATGATGTGAATTAGCGCCACACCAACACATTCCCCTTCGAAAGATATCCCAGGAATAATCAACGGCTCCCTTAAAGTCCCACACAAACACTACCTTACTCTGACCTCCACTGTTAGCATGACAATCACCATCCCATGAATACAAGTTTCATTTGGCCTGAGTGACAAAGACCATGAATGTCACTCTCGCGCACACTCTCGCACACACACAAACAATAAATGATGATCAGTCAGATGGGGTTGGCTAATGCAGTGACAGAACACAACAGATAGCTGAATCAGCCTAAAGCCCAGCTGTCCACTGTGTGTGGCAGAGGCAGAGAAACAAGATGGGCAGCCTAGTAAATATTATCGAGTATCTCCAGTGTGTAACAAGCCTGAGGTTACACACTGGAGCATGTTGTAGGGGAGCCTGTTGTAGCCGCTCGACAATATCTCTTTAACGGCCTCGATCGCTCTTTGGAGAAGTCGGCCGCCTCGGCTTGCGACACGTTTACATATCATTATTGTGCAGTCGGGCTTCATGTGGAATCCATTTACAGAATAGTAATGACGGGATGGAGGCCTTCCCTGTGTGACCAATCACATCGGTGGCCATGGGAACGACTGTAAACTACATAAGCTCTCGGTCTCTCTCGCTTGCCAACGGAATAACAACCTGGCTGAAGGATTAATGGAGTAAAGAATGTGTGCAATTTTCACCCATCACACTGTTCAATGGAATTACACCCAACGACCCTCATCCAATCCCCTAAGCTGTCTTTGACAAGTTTGTGATGACTGTGAAATCATAGTTGACTCACACATTGGGAAAGCAGGCCACATCCAGCTGCTGTACTGACTGACTGGATGGACCATGGGATTTTAAACCAGCACCCTTCCTTGAGATTGTCAGAACTTCCATTTTTCATTGCCCTTACCAGGATATAAACCAGCAACCTTCTGGATAGTAGTCTGCCTCTCTAACCTCTTGAACAGGTCTCTGAATCTCTGGCCCCTAGGCTACTGATGTCAGCCTATGAACACAGAATATGGCTATGGCGTAGCCCCAGTAGGGCAGCAAGCCACATCCAGGTGTAGAAACTAGAGACTACAGAGGAGTCAGCTTGGCCAGGTGTACTGACTGACTGCTTAGAGAGGTAGCAGGTGCCACTGGTGCTCACAACTTAAAAAAGTTAGGAGCATCTAAAAGAATGATTTTTTTGATTGAGATACAGCCTATATTGGGCCTATATGTAGTGGTGAGCCGTCATTCAGGGAAGGTGTGGCAAATCCATATGGTTTGGTTTCAATACTTCAAAACCAAAAGGGTAGGTGCAGGTAGACTGGTGTTGGTTAAATTGTGAGTTTAATAAATGGATCAAATTTGGAGTGGCCATTTTTTCCCCTGTGAGCGCGAAGTGGTTTTTAGCGGAGTGGTTAGAAAGGAAAGGATGTGGAGGGCCAGAGCGGTGCACGCTCCATGAGCGATGAGCGCGATTTCCAATAGCTCAACTCCACTCACATACTCTGGTTCTGGTCAAACAAATACGGCAGACAGCCCGATTGCCACGTTGGACATTTTAATTAGCCGCTTAAGTATTTGCACAGAATGTGGTCATAAAGATTACCGACGGGGAGGTTTGTTTTTATGTAAAGCTTTTTTAACAAACGGTAACATGGGGGGGGATGTTTTTTAAACACAAACAAGTCATGGCAGCCAGTGACAGGTCTGTAATCTTCCTCTGGCTAATGGTGGTGGCAGAGCGACACGGGGAAGAGAGAGGGAGGGAGAGGGGGAGGAGAAAGAGCTGATGTGAGTACACTGGATGACACTTGAACCCATTCCCACACAGGGCCTGAGAAATCAGCAGGGGGTAAACACTGGATCAGTGTTTTTTTTTACGTAGTGTGTGTTGCTCTGAGTGTGCAGCCTCTCTCTCCACCCTGGTTCACCACACCCCATCACAGAATCCCAATAGATCAAGAGGCTTCCCCCCCCCCCTTTCTCCTATATACGCATACACACCACCCTCCTCTGAAAGATCAACTTAGAGACAATCTGTCTCTCATACCTTTACACCACCTCTAAAAGCCTTTCTCCTGAGTCCGCTTAGTGTGTGTGGTGTCTGTTTGACTCTGCGCCTGTGTGTGTGTGTGTGTGTGTGTGTGTGTGTGTGTGTGTGTGTGTGTGTGTGTGTGTGTGTGTGTGTACACATGCTCGTGTAATGTATTCTAAAGCCCTAGATGCCGTTCCACAACAGCTTAGCCTTCTGATACTGCACCGAACAGCAATAATACAACAGCTGCCTGTGACTAGTGCGAGCATCAGATAAGCTGCGTGCCAATCTCTCATTGTGTAGATAATACGTCCCCCCCATGTCAAAGCAGAGGAGAAACCGGGGGTAAAAAAAGAAACTAATTAAGAGTGAATTCACCGTCCCGGGCGCCATACTAATGGGTTTCGATTAATCATCAAACAACGGAAAGGAAGGCAGCGCCCCAAATGGCATCCTATTCCCTACATAGTGCACTACGTTTGACCAGAGCTCTACAGGTCCTGGTCAAAAGTTGTGCACTAAGTAGGGAATAGGATGCCACTTGGGACACACAGGATGGGAGGAAAGGATAAATCCTAGTACAGTCTCCCCTTCTAACCTAATCTCCATCAGACCTTGTCCTCGCGTCCTATCCTTTTAGTCGCGAATGCTTTTCCACGTTCTTCTTCTAATGCCCCGACAGCCACAGCAGGCAGGCCCAGGGGAAGTGAGTGATCGATACATTTATCGAATTACGGCTGATTTGATGATTTGAAATGGCGGCTCCCATGCCAAAGACATCGCAAAGCACAGAGAAATGCCTCAATGACAAACGGAAGTGGATTTTGCCGCTCTGTTCTGTGATGTATTTTGGCTGAGAGGGTTGTGCAGTGATGCTTAAGGGGAGAGAAGGTGGCTAGGGAGATAGTGGTGTCCCTTGGCACTGGTCATGCCGTCACACGGACAATCACGGACAGAAACACACACACACACAAATGCCTGCACGGACGCACGCAAACGGACAGACGTGCAGGCACACACACCATCAACAGATTATTTATTTGACCAGATCTTTATCTGATCACAGAGCTGGCAAGCATATGAGTCTGCCGTTTGTTTATCTCACCTTCCTCTCGCTCTGTATTCCATGGGGCGGGGGGGGGGGGCAGTCCATCGATAAAAAGACAGTATCTGCCCTCAGATATATTGCCTGAATGAGACATGAGAGAGCTCTCCATTCTTATACTATTTCTCATCACATGGAGCCAGCCTTCCTACACTATCATCCTCTCTGCTCAATGGCAAAAACACACTCACCCTCTCTCCTCACCGAAGGCACTGGAGTGTGTTGGAGTTGATATTCGTGTGAGTGAGAGAGAAATAGAAAGAGATCGAAAGAAGAAGACAGAAAGCAAACTCAAGTGTGTTTGTGGTGATGATCAGTAGACTTTACACAAGATCAGATAATGCGGAGGGACAGGATGGCAGGGGGTGAGGGGACAGGGGAGCATGAGGGTAGAGAGGGAGGATGGCAGAAGGTACGGGGGAAGAGAAGTACGTTCCCCCCTGGGATATCCTGCAGCGCCTATCATCCCCATCAGTGTCACGGAGCAGAGAACGTGTGAGTTCCACTACAGTTTACTGGCATTTAACCCTTCACACAGCTCAGGGCCTGACTCCCCCCCCACACGGTAAAAAACACACACAGCAGCACACACAGAAGCACACCTGGGGGAAAAATAAAAAAGGATGAAATAGTATGACTAACTGTGTTACAGCTATAGCGGTTTAGCCTGCCAGAAAATGGTGACTGCACAAAGCATAGACAATACAGAGAATGGGAAAGATCAAGGCAGATCAATTGTGCAATTTCAATGACAGCGATTACTTTGACAAATGAAATTCGGCTTCTGTTGAGAAAGACGGAGATCTACCGCCACCGGTGAGGCCATTAGCGCAGAGAGATGTCAATAGCTCATTTCCATAAGCAGCGGGCCCAGCGTCCTCACCGCCGACGCTGATTGGGTCTGTGTAGGAAGCTTCCGCGCTCCGATGGCTCGCATCATTGGGCTCCCCCAGACAAGACACTTTGGAATTATCCTGCTCCGGAATTATCCATCTCTCCATAAAAACTCAATTCATGTTTCTCTCTCTCTCTTGCTAGGGATCCAATTGGGAGCTCCTAAGAGATGGGGCACACAGGAGAGCATTGAGCTGCTCAAGCGTGTCCATTATGCCAGATAGCGCCACAATCAAGGTACATATTCAATATGGCCAACTTTCAGGCCCACTGAGGGTTCGATTCAGTCGGATGGAGAGAATTTATATTCTACCGAGGGGCGTTTCGGCAGGCCACCAGCCCATGTGTCATATAGCAAGTGCAAACGATTTCCTCTCATACTGAGTTTTAATTGCCCGGTGCAGGGATCAATAGAAGCGCAGTGTGTTTAACTTTCAGCGGAAAAGGTCAGTGTCATAAATATCTCTCCGTGATTTGGAGAGGGGGGAGATAGGGAGCTGGGGGACAGAGAGAAATAGAGAGGGAGCTGGGGGACAGAGAGAAATAGAGAATGACCTTATTACCACTCTCAGAAAGAGAGCCAGCCAGACTCAACACCTGAAGTTCGCAGAGGGGTCTGTACGCCTACTTTAATCACACTCATTATAAATGCTGCAGTCCAGGTCTCCGTGGAAAACTCAGCAAATGAGTGTTGAAGGCAGCTTTAAACCCCCTACTTTGCATTAATAATTAAGGACCCAGAGGCTATTTAGTTTTAACAGATTCCGAATCCTCACTCCCATCATCTGCTTTTAAACCTCAACGCCTTTTAAGAGTACTGTGGACGAAGTCGACATCATCATCATCACCACTTAGTACCGACACAGCATGCTTCTGCATTTTTAGAGAGAGAGAGAGAGAAACTAGTGTGGGATATTGTTTTTAATATTTTGTGTTTGGTGGGAGTCATCGGTGCTGTCTTGATCTAAGAAATAAAGAGCAGGTCAGATAAGTTCAGGAGAAAAACGGAAGACAAACCGAGTTGGAAGACAAGAGTGGCAAGAGGCGAGATTTGCTTTGTATGATTTTTCCTCTCTAGAGGCACACACACAGCCGAGCACTTTTGACAAGTACTCCCACAGTAGCCCTGATGTATAGTGTGTTGAAACATGTTAGACTATCATAAGCTGCTACATATTTTAGAGGAGAGCTTTTGGCTACAGTATGGTTTCTGTCAGCAACTTGTGAGCGGGCCTCCTAGGAGGACATCATGGAGGAGATCTCTCATCATGGGCTGGCTCCCTGCCATACAGTAGCATGTATATAAGGCCAATGTAACGAAGAACAATAGATAGTACTCCCCAGGGTTAGCCTGGCCTAATTATCTTCAGGGCCATAATCACATTTACAATCGCAATGGTTTGGTCCACAGTCAGTCACACAACTCGTAGGCTAATTGCAATTTTATGAGTACATCTCTGGCCCCTTTTTCCTTACATTTTACATTTACATTTTAGTAATTTAGCAGACGCTCTTATCCAGAGCAACTTAAAGGAGCAATTAGGGTTATGTGCCTTGCTCAAGGGCACAGATAAATTTTTCACCTCGTCGGTTCAAGGATTCGGACCCGCGACATTTTGGGTACTGGCCCAACGCTCCGCTAGGCTACAGGGTGTGTTGAAGGACACTCTAATAAAGGTATTCTGTAATGTATGAACCCTATCCGGGTCGAAGGAACATGAAAAAGATGAGTGCTCCTTTTGTACATGTAACATCTGTAAATCTCACACACAAGCGGACAACTGTGACTAAAATACATCCAATGGCTGACATGAACAGAATAACGGGATGACAACGTGGTTCGAGAGTTCAAAGGAGCTTCCATATTGATTGTGTATGATTTGCATCCCCACCATCTGTTGAGTGGAACTGGGCAGGGACAAGAGTTCACTGCATTGATTTTAAACAGACGAGGAGGCAGATGCAACTAGGAGAGGAGGGTGGCGGGTTTTGGAAGAAAGTGTACAGTACAGGGTGTAGATGCCCGTCTATCACACATTCTGTACACTCTCATTGAGGTCTGCCCCTCGGTGCACACTCAGCATCCGCTGCGCCTTCTGAAGAACTCAGAACTGTTGCTGCCACACAATGTCTTCTTGATCTCTGTCCAATGTTTTCCAATTGGATACCCATACATGCTCAAAAGTAAATAGGCCAGTAAGTTCAGAGAGTCCAAGCCTGATGCACATGCTTTCATTTAACAGTTTTTCGAATTCCAACCCCACAAACAATATCCTGCGCTTTCAGACTAGCTTAGCCTCCCTAGTGTGACAGAGCAAATTACAATGGCAGTGCCAGATAGCTCAGTTTGCTCAGTAACAGTGTCTGTGTGCGTTTCCGCTCAGCTAAGGTGCCAAATGAGGGCATTATAAACTTGCTTTCGTCTGCTTTTGTTTCCGCCTTGACCCAGTTGATTGAGCAAGCCAGCAGAGGTCTCGCGTTTCCCCTCCAAAACTCCTTGGCGGCTTCCTGAAGCCCTTCCCTCGATTGGAGCACTCTGCTATGGTATTAGAGCTCTCAAGCATGAAAGGCAAACATCAGATCCCTCCATTCGCTCTACTTATGAAATGTCTGCTGCCATCAAATTAAGAAGAAGAGAACTCCATTGAATAGCGAACAAGTGCAAAGCTGTATTGGGTTCATTTAACTTCCCAGGGTTAACTTTCCACGCCACGGTATCCTTCTTCAATAAGACAGGAATTCCTTTAACATCAAACAGTATCATTACGACCATTCACAAGATGTCTCCTCTATACTGTATGGGAGGGGATTTAATATCTACTAGACAACAGGATGTCTCTCAAAAACCCCTCGTTTAACAGTGACAGGGAATAAGGGAGCATAGTAGGATAGAACAAGGCCTTCTCTTGCTCGTCTAAATGTAAACATTGAGACTGTTGTGATATGTCAGTGTAAAGCCTCAGTGATTTGTTAATTCCAGTGCATCTCATGCTGGATTACCCTCATTAGTGCTGATGCAGCTGAATATAAAACACATATCGCACTAGAAATTGTGACCCACATTAATTAATATTGGCCAAAACACGGATACCATACAGATCTCTCTGAAGGACTGTGCTTGTTTAAAATCAAAACACTCGCACGGAACAGGTGCTGGCGTTGGTATTAATTGATTTGACAGATCAATGACTTCAGACAATAGTACATTGACTCATTAAGCACGGTTACATGCACAAAATAATGTGATTGTGGATAGTCAGAATAATATAATAATAGTTTGTTCAAAACATTTACATGCTTAGCAAGAAGAACGATTTCCCTCATAAGCCTGTTTACATCGAGACATCTGAAATCAGGCTACCTGATGGGACTTTTGATAAATGCAGAAAATTGCTGATCAAAATAAAATGTTCTACTACAGTGACCATGTTACTTTGGCCAAGTGTTTTCTATTAGTGTGCAAAAACAATTTCTAAAGATGCATACTTTCTGTTTTTCCGAACTCACTCGCACATACATTGGGAAAGTATTCAGAACCCTGGTCACGGATCCCTCTGGTACTGTTGCTCTTTCCATGCACCAGTTTTGGAGGTCTACGTCACCGGCCTCTAGGAACTGAACTGTGTCAATACACACACCTGGTCCCAGTTTCCTCACTGATTTATATTTGTATAAATGTGCCCTTTGGTTCACCATTGGGCTGTTGATTATTGTTCCAATGTCTGTTGGTCGTGTGAGTACCTGTGCCTTGTTGTTTTGGCTATCGTGCCGCTTGTGTTGTGCAGATGATTGTGGGTCTCGTCCCGTGTTGTATCATTGTGCATTTGCGTTTTCGGGTATTGCCCCGTGTATTTATTCAAGGTACATAAATCCACACACAATACCGCATAATGACTAAGCAAAAACCGGTTAATTTATTAAAACTAAACAACTGAAATTGTACATAGAGTACCAGTCAAAAGTTTGGACACAGCTACAAGAGTTTTCTTTATTTTTACTATACTACATTGTCAAAAATAGTGAAGACATCAAAACTATGAAATATCATATGTGGAATCATGTAGTAAACAATAAAATGTAAACAAATACAAATATATTTGAGATTCTTCAAAGTAGCCACCCTTGGCATTCTCTCAACCAGCTTCATGAGGTAGTCACCTGGAATGCATTTCAATTAACTTCTTATGGCTGCAGGAGCAGTATTGAGTAGCTTGGATGAAAGGTGCCTAAAGGTGCCCAGAGTAAACGGCCTGCTCCTCAGTCCCAGTTGCTAATATATGCATATTATTATTAGTATTGGATAGAAAACACTCTGAAGTTTCTAAAACTGTTTGAATTATGTCTGTGAGTATAACAGAACTCATATGGCAGGCAAAAACCTGACAAGAAATCCAAACAGGAAGTGGGAAATCTGAGGTTGGTCGATTTTCAACCCAGCCCCTATTGAATACACAGTGGGATATGGATCTGTTTGCACTTCCTACGGCTTCCACTAGATGTCAACAGTCTGTAGAACCTTGAATGAGGCTTCTACTGTGATGTGGAGCCGGATGAGAGGGGACTGAGTCAGTGGTCTGGCAGAGAGCCAGGTCCTGGTCACGGGCATTTCACATGATAGCGACCTGCGTTTCATTGCTTCTATACAGACAAAGGAATTCTCCGGTTGGAACATTATTGAATATTTATGATAACAACATCCTAAAGATTGATTCTATACTTAGTTTGACACGTTTCTTCGACCTGTAATATAACTTTTTGAAGTTATCGTCCGACGTTCGGCTGGACCTGCACGAGCGTTTGGATTTGTGTACTAAACGCGCTAACAAAAGTAGCTACTTGGACATAAATAATGGACATTATCGAACAAAACAAACATTTATTGTGGAACTAGGATTCTTGGGAGTGCATTCTGATGAAGATCATCAAAGGTAAGGGAATATTTCTAATTTCTGATTTCTGTTGAGCGCCGTCTCAGATTATTGCATGGTACAGCGGTTGCATTAAGAACAAGTGTATCTTTAATTCTATGTAAAACATGTATCTTTCATCAAAGTTTATGATGAGTATTTATGTTATTTGACGTGGCTCTCTGCAATTTCTCYGGATATTTTGGAGGCATTTCTGAACATGGCGCCAATGTAAACTGAGGTTTTTGGATATAAATATTAACTTTATCGAACAAAACACATATGTATTGTGTAACATGAAGTCCTATGAGTGTCATCTGATGAAGATAATCAAAGGGTAGTGATTCATTTTATCTCTATTTCTGCTTTTTGTGACTCCTGTCTTTGGCTGAAAAATTGCTGTGTTTTTCTGTGATTTTGCGGTGACCTAACATAATCGTTTGTGGTGTTTCGCTGTAAAGCCTATTTGAAATCGGACACTTTGGTGTGATTAACAACAAGATTACCTTTAAAATTGTATAAGATACATGTATGTTTGAGGAATTGTAATTATGAGATTTCTGTTTGAATTTGGCTCCCTGCACTTTTACTGGCTGTTGTCATATCATCCCGTTAACGGGATTGCAGCCATAAGAAGTTTTAACAGGTGTGCCTTGTTAAAAGTTAAATTTGTGGAATTTCTTAATTCGTTTGAGCCAATCAGTTGTGTTGTGACAAGGTAGGGGGTATACAGAAGATTGGGTAAAAGACTAAATCCATATTATGGTATGTACAGCTTAAATAAGCAAAGAGAAATGACAGTCCATCATTACTTTAAGACATGAAGGTCAGTCAAAGCAGAACATTTCAAGAACTTTGAAAGTTTCTTCAAGTGCCGTCGCAAAAACCATCAAGCACTACGATGAAACTGGCTCTCATGAGGACCGCCACAGGAAAGGAAGACCCAGAGTTACCTCTGCTAAGTTCATTAGAGTTAACTGCACCTCAGACTTAAGCCCAAATAAATGCTTCACAGAGTTCAAATAACAGACACATCTCAACATCAACTGTTCAGACGAGACTGCGTGAATCAAGCCTTCATGGAATTGCTGCAAAGAAACCACTACTAAAGGACACCAATAAGATGAAGAGACTTGCCTGGGCCAAGAAACAAGAGCAATGGACGTTATGCTGCAATAATTTATGTGTCGGGGGGCTAGGGTCAGTCTGTTATATCTGGAGTATTTCTCCTATCTTATACGGTGTCCTGTGTGAATTTAAGTATGCTCCCTGAGCCCTAGGACCACACCTCAGGACTACCTGGCCTGATGACTCCTTGCTCTCCCCAGTACACCTGGTCGTGCTGCTGCTCCAGTTTCAACTGTTCTGTCAGCGACTATGGAATAGGCCACTGTGTTCTTGGGGACATTCAATGCTGCAGACAATGTTTGGTACCTTTCCCCAGATCTGTAGCATCGACACAATCCTGTCTCGGGTGCTCTACGGACAATTCCTTCGACCTCATGGCTTGTTTTGCTCTGACATGCACTGTCAAATGTGGGATTATTTAGACATATATAAACAGGTGTGTGCCTTTTCAAATCATGTCCAATCAAGTTGTAGAAACATCTCAAGGATGATCAATGGTAAAACAGGAGGCACCTGAGCTCGATTTCAAGTCTCTTAGCAAAGGGTCTGAATACTTATGTAAATAATGTATTTATTTCTAATATAATTGACCAAATTATACAAACCTGTTTTTCTTACTCATTATGTGGTACTATGTGTAGATTTATGAGAATTGTTTTAAATGTAACCCATTTTAGAATAAGGCTGTAACGTAACAAAATGTGGGAAAAGTGAATGGGGCTGAATAGTTTCCGAATGCATTGTAAGAGGGAGGCTTGCGCTTGTCACATTCGCAGGTCAAATACACAGCTGGAACGCCGATTAAGCACATGTTCTAATCATTCGAAAGACTGCTCAGATAACCTTCGATTTTAACCTTACGCCGATTAAGACAAGCAGAGCAAGGTGTTAACATTAATATCTTCATACTCGGCCTACTGCCATAATCAGTTTAATATCAAATTAGTTGTGCGCATGTGAAAGTACTCGTTAAAATGTGCAGTATGTACATTTTGCAAAGAAAGAGTTCAGGCCGAGCTTTTCTGCAAATATGTTTGTTTTATTGAATCGTCATGGTCATAGAAAGCAATGTCTGTTCTGTGACATATTTATGCGATCCTCAAATCAGGAAGTGGGCAGTTCCGTTGTTTCAATTTTGTTTTGTACATTGTCGTATAACAACAAGTAAGAGGGTATTGTACAGTGCAATCATACGGTCTGCAATATTTGTTTAATCAAGTGAGACATTTCAGAAGATTAGATTAGCAAACAGCTGAATAAATTCCTACTTTCTGGACCTTTAAAAGTGGTCCTTTCTATTGAACCATTTCTGGATGCATGGAGAATAATCAATGAGACTCACCTAGCTGGCTGTCATAGAGGACTTCCTCTGAATCCTGGTTCTGAGAAGAGAGAGAGAGAGAGCGAGAGAGAGAGAGACTTATTAGAAGGCTTAGTGGCACGGTTTACTTTTCAAGTGAATGTAACAAAACAAACCAGCAGCTCCAAAGACTTCATTTCATGTGACAGTCCCACCATCCCAGTATTAACACACCCCTAATTTCACTGCATTGTGTCAAAGAAATGTAACAACTACTGGAGAAGGAATAGTTCTATTTTAGCAGTCTCAGGGGAGGATTCAGCAAAACAGAATGTAAACACACTCGGCCATAGCCGCAGGAAGTCATTTGGGGGTGGGGGTGCTGCACTGCTGCCGCCGACAGGGGTGCGATGCAGAACAAAAAAAAACATTGCCCACGCCGAAGACGTCTACATGGTCCGCTAATACAGAACTAGTAAAGGCCCACTGTACTACTTTTGTGAAAAAAAGTAAACTAAATGCATTTGTATTTCAGTGTTTACCAGCATTTGTAACTTGAGTTTGATAATTATCTGTACAAAACACTAAATCTGTTAACTTGTGGAATATAAAAATACTTGCTGTATACAGTATATGTTTTCCAGTTTCTTGAAATACTTTGCAAATGCAACTTATTGCTATGTGAAAACTGAAACGGTCTATTAATTATTTTTACACTTTAGTAGACGCTCTCATCCAGAACAATTTACAGTAGTGAATGCATACATTTTCATATTGGTCCCCCGTGGAAATCAACCCCACAAGCCTAAGCGTTGCAAGTGCCATGCTCAACCAACTGAGCCAGATCATCACAAACCACTTGATGTCTCAATGTACTTAATTACTGTATTGGTCATTGTTTTTCTTCATGGTGATGGAAAGGCTACAGGTACAAACCTAGATGACCAGCCTATGTACAACACAGTGCATTCATAAAGTATTCAGACCCCTTGACTTTTTCCACATTTTGTTACATTACAGCCTGATTCTACAATTGATTAAATTGTTCTACACAATCTACACACAATAGCCTATAATGGCAAAGAAAAAACAGGCTTTTAAACATTTTTGAAAATATATTCAACAAAAAAAACTGAAATATGACATTTACATACAGTACAGTAAGTATTCAGACCCTTTACTCAGTACTTTGTTGAAGCACCTTTGCCAGCGATTACAACCTTGAGTCCTCTTGGGTATGTCGCTACAGGCTTGGCACACCTGTATTTGGGGAGTTTTTCCCATTATTCTCTGCAGCTCCTCTTAAGCTCTGTCAGGTTGGATGGGAAGCGATGCTGCACAGCTATTTTCAGGTCTCTCCAGAGATGTTCGATGGGGTTCAAGTCCAGGCTCTGGCTAGGCCACTCAAGGACATTCAGAGACTTGTCTCGAAGCCTCTACTGCGCTGTTTTGGCTGTGTGCTTAGGGTCGTTGTCCTGTTGGAAGGTGAACCTTTGCCCCAGTCTGAGTGCTCTGGAGCAGGTTTTCATCAAGGATCTCTCAGTACTTAGCTCCGTTCATCTTTCCCTCGATCCTGACTAGTCTTCCACAGCATGATGCTGCCACTACCCTTCCTCAACTTGTATAGCCTAAAGTGTGTTACTCATGTACTGTTGTTTAGCGATGCTACAGTAAATGTAGAAACCTCTCTGGGTTATTGGGAGGAATAATGGCCGATTCGCCATGTCATTAGTAGTTCCTAATTGTGTGGGTTTTTTAGTGCCTGTAGCATCCTTCGCTCCAAGCACTCGGCTCAATTAGAGAGCAGTTCCTCCATCGTGGCTGTCAAGTGCCTGTAGCTGCCTGCAACAGACCATGGAGGAATGAGGAAATCAATCACAGCATTGAAGAGATGTCTTTTCACCTCGCATCTTTCAGAAGAAGACAGGTCTCAGTCTTTGGGGAGGAAGGAAGACTGTATAGCCTACAGTTCTGGCAAATCTCAGGAACTCTGCAGCAAGAGCACAGCGTTATTAATAGATAATGAGGAGGGGAGATAGAAATATTTTGGGGGGATTTATGACTACCTCTAGACTAACAATTACTCCACTCCTGGGCTCGGCAGGCCCCTTTGGAAAGCAGCACAATTTAAACAAGTCGTAATTTCACAGTGAGGCAGATGTGGCACTTTTTTTTGGCATCACCGGGGAGACAAGCGGAGGGGTGGGGACAGTGAATGGAGCCATCGGAGGAAATCCATCTATTAACCTCCCTCAGGAGATGACCACTTGGAACCATTAGAACGACTAGCGATGGTCATTTAGCTCATAGAAAGAGATGTCCTCCCCCTGCCTGACACCTGTCACAACAGCACCTCTCTCTTAGTCATCTGTCACTAGCTTCTCCCTATTCCCTTCCTTCCAATATTCATCAAACTTTAATAGGAGTTTCTGACAAGTACTGTATCTGTATCTAGCAGAGACATTTGAATAACAGGAGGCTAAGATTGAAGACGAGCGGGTGGGAGCGAGAGAATTACAAATCTTCTATGATGCTTGTTCACTTGCATGTACCTTGTGTTGTCAGATTTGGGTATAATCAGAGTGAAAGGCTTACTTATGCATCGGAACACAAGACCACATCCAGAGCTAATTTAATTCAGTGCCATTGGTGGATAAAAAGACATTGGCTTATTTGGGCTCAGGAGCTTAAGTCAGTCAGGCCCATGGGTTTCTCAAGCCTCACACTGCCTTCCTCTGTAGTCGGTTTCTGAGGAGAGGCGCTGCCAGCCTCAGGCTGCATTATATGAGATGATTTGCCTATATATTTCTTATATATTCTATCATCCCATCCCCTGCCTCTTAAAAGCCTGGAGGCATCTGTATCTGCAAAAAGTGATTAACCATTGTGAATATCCCAGTGAAAAAACACAAATCGCACGGGTCACCGGCATTTGCTTCATTTTCAGCAATTAACTAACCAGCACAAAATCTAATAAGACATGGGGGGTATTCCAAACAGCAGGATTATTAAATGAATCAGCTAACTTCGATAAACAGCCACATTCCTCTCGATTTTTCTAGTTGATAAAGCTACATTTGTACATTGATAGTTGTTGTCAAGTCAATTATACCTTGTCAATTTTAAGTTATTTAATTTTTAGGGCTAGGCCCCTTTTTTCTCAATTTCCTGCCTGAATGACTTGCCCAAAGTAAATTGCCTGTAGCTCAGGCCCTGAAGCTAGGATATGCATATAATTGGTACCATTGGAAAGAAATGTTTGAAGTTTGTAGAAATGTTAAAATAATGTAGTAGAATATAACACAATAGATATGGTAGGATAAAATCCAAAGAAAAACCAACTGTAATTTTTAGCTCCCTGGATGCAATTCCTATTGCTTCCACAGGGTGTCAGCAGTCTATGTTCAAGGTTTCAGGCTTGTAACTTCAAAAACTAATAAGAAATAACAGTTTTAGTAGAAGGACACAGTCTTAGAAATCTGTGTTTGAGCGCGCCATGAAGAAATTACGCACCTGCTAAAATCAGTTTCCTATTGAACATACTTCTTTCCGAAATAAATATTATAGTTTGATTACATTTTAGGGTATCTGAGGAGGAAATATAAACTTATTTTGACTTGTTGAAACAAAATTTTGGGGTATATTTTCAGATTCCTTTCTCTGCAGGTTGAACGAGTGGATTACTCAAATCGTTGGCGCCAACTAAACAGACTTTTTGGGATATAAAGAAGGATTTTATCTAAAAGAACGACACTATATGTTATAGCTGGGACCCTTTGGATGACAAATCAGAGGAAGATTTAATCTTTATATGTGAATGTATGAAACTTGGAAAAATATTTTGATGTGGGGCGCCGTCCTCAAACAATCGCATGGCATGTTTTCGCTGTAATAACTACTGTAAATTGGACAGTGCAGTTAGATTAACAACAATTTAAGATTTCAGACGATATAAGACACTTATATGTACGTAAATGTTTAAAATCCATAATATTTATGATTATTTATTAGAATTTTGCGCCCTCCAGTGTAACCGGAAGTTGTCCCGCTAGCGGGACACCGATCCTTATTGAAGCAATTCTGGACAGTTAGCTGGCTAACTCATTGACCCAGCTTTCTGGAACAGCCCCATGAAGGTGGTAAATATACAGTGCCTTCAGAAAGTATTGACACCCCTTGACTTTTTCCACATTTTGTTGTGTTACAAAGCGGGATAAAAATGTATTAAATGTTTAATTAATTAAACGATATACACAAAATACTCTAATGTGAAAGTTATATAATATTTGTAAAAAAAATAACAATAATCATTAAAAAAAACACTAATATATCTTCATTAGATAAGTATTCAACCCCCTGAGTCAATACATGTTAGAATCTTGTTAGACTCTTTCTGTTAGAGTCTTTCTGGATAAGTCTCTAAGAGCTTTGCACACCTGGATTGCACATTATTCTTTAAAAAAAGTATTCAAGCTCTGTCAAGTTGGTTGTTGATCATTGTTAGACAGCCATTTTCAAGTCTTGCGATAGATTTTCAAAACGATTTAAGCTAAAACTGTAACTAGGCCACTCAGAGACAGTCAATGTCGTCTTGGAAAGATACTCCAGTGTAGATTTGGCCTTGTGTTTTAGGATATTGTCCTACTGAAAGGTGAATTTGTCTCCCAGTGGCTGTTGGAGAGCAGACTGAACCAGGTTTTCCTAGGATTTTGTCTGTGCTTAGCTCTATTCCGTTTCTTAAAAAATATATGACGAGTGGTACTCAGTGATGTGGTGTGTTGGATTTGCCCCAAACATAACACTGTGTATTCAGGACATGAAGTTAATTTATTTGCAGTTTTACTTTAATGCCTTATTGCAAACAGGATGCATGTTTTGGAAAAATGATAATTATGTACAAGCTTTATTCTTTTCACTCTGTCATTTAGGTTAGTATTGTGGAGTAACTACAATGTTGTTGATCCATCCTCAGTTTTCTCCTATCACAGCCATTCAACTCTGTAAATGTTTTAAAGCCACCCTTGGCCGCATGGTGAAATCCCCGAAGTATGCCTATATCTTTGTAGTAACTGGGTGTATTGATACATCATCCAAAGTGTAATTAATAACTTCACCAAAGTGAAGTTACTTCATCAAAGGGATATAAGTCTGCTTTTTTCGACCAATAGGTACCCTTCTTTGCGAGGCATTGGACAACCTCCCTGGTCTTTATGGTTGAATCTGCTAGACTGCTAGACCTTAAAGATACTGGCATAAACACAACCAGTCAGGATGTTTTCATCTGATTGTCAAACAATCACTGCAAAAATGCGCTCTAGTAGGCAACACGAGCACGTTCGTCTACTCACAAAATAATTCCAGCATCCAAAGCCCAACAGTGCACGGTGCATCTGTAATTTGATGAATGGAAAGAGACATCTGTTACAAAACACCTACGTGTATTGTAATGACATTCTGCGATTGTTATTAGATCTATGAGGTATTGTGTAGCTGAGCAATGTGGAAAAACTGAAATGTTTTTTTGTCCATTGTGTATTTCCATTTGCGGAAAATTTAGATGAAGCCTGGAATAAAAGAAAAAGGGCTACCTATAATTCAATTATAAAAGATTTAGCTTCTATGTGGTAAATGGTATGTGTGTATATTGATTGTGAGTAGGCTCGTCTACCACATGAATCGTCTCTTTGTGCCAGACTGGGTTCAAATGCCTTCGGTTTAATTTTTCTGTATTTATTTATCTGTAGTGTATGAACAGTATGTACAGTGCATTCGGAAAGTATTCAGACCCCTTGACTTTTTCCACATTTTGTTACGTTAACAGCCTTATTCTAAAATTGATTGAATACATTTGATTCCTCATCAATCTACACACAATACCAACAATGACAATGCGAAAACAGGTTTTTAGACATTTTTGCACATTTATACAATACAAAAAACAGAAACCTTATTTACATAAGTATTTAGACCCTTTGCTATGAGATTTGAAATTGAGCTTAGGTGCATCCTGTTTCCATTGATCATCCTTGAGATGTTTCTACAACTTCATTGGACTCCACATGTGGTAAATTCAATTGATTGGACGTGGCACACACCTGTCTGTATAAGGTCCCACAGTTGACAGTGCATGTCAGAGCAAAAACCAAGCCAAGTGAATGAAGGAATTATCCGTAGAGCTCCGAGTCAGGATTGTGTCAAGGCACAGATCTGAGGAAGGGTACAATAAAATGTCTGCAGCATTTAAGGTTCCCAAGAACACAGTGGCCTCCATCATTCTTAAATGTAAGAAGTTTGGAACCACCAAGACTGTTCCTAGAGATGGCCGCACGGCCAAACTGAGCAATCGAGGGAGAAGAGCCTTTTTCAGGGAGGTGACCAAGCACCCGATGGTCACTCCGACAGAGCTCCAGAGTTCCTCTGTGGAGATGGTAGAACCTTCCAGAAGGACAACTATCTCTGCAGCACTCCACCAAGCAGGTCTTTATGGTAGAGAGGCCAGACGGAATCCACTCCTCAGTAAAAGGCACGTCATCCCACTTGGTTTGCCAAAAGGCCCCTAAACACTCAGACCATGAGAAACAAGATTCTCTGGTCTGATGAAACCAACATTGAATTCCTTGGCCTGAATGCCAAGTGTCACGTCTGGAGGAAACCTGGCACCATCCCTAAGGTGAAGCATGGTGGTGGCAGCATCATGCTGTGGGGGTGTTTTTCAGTGGCAGGGCCTGGGAGACTTGTCAGGATTGAGGTAAAGATGAACAGAGCAAAGTACAGAGAGATCCTTGATGAAAACCTGCTCCAGAGCGCTCAGGACCTCAGACTGGGGTGAAGGTTCACCCTCCAACAGGACAACAACCCTAAGCACACAGCCAAGACAACGCAGGAGTGGCTTCAGGAGAAGTCTCTGAATGTCCTTGAGTGGCCCAGCCAGAGCCAGGACTTGAACCCGATCTAACATCTCTGGAGAGAACTGAAAATAACTATGCAGCAACGCTCCCCATCCAACCTGACAGAGCTTSAGAGGATCTGCAGAGAAGAATGGGAGAAACTCCCCAAATACAGGTGTGCCAAGCTTGTAGCATCATGCCCAAGAAGACTCGAGGCTGTTATCACTGCCAAAGGTGCTTCAACAAAGTACTGACTAAAGGCTCTGAATACTTATGTTAATGTTATATGGAATTTTTTATACATTTGCAAACATTTAAAAAATATATATTTTTGCTTTGTCATTATGGGGTATTGTGTGTAGATTGTTTTATTTAACCTTAATTTAACTAGGCATGTCAGTTAAGAAAAAATCTTATTTACAATGACGGCCTACATGAGGGGAAAAAATATTTAATCAATTTTAGAATAAGGCTGTAACGTAACAAAACGTGGAAAAAGTCAAGGGGTCTGAATACTTCCCGAAAGCACTGTAATTGTTAGGATAACCTTATTTACTACGATTTTCATTTTTATTTTTTTTATTTTTTTGCACTCTTTATGAGATGCACACTGCAGAGAACACCAGAAGAAGAATTATCACAGTCAATTCTTGTAATGTTTGTTTGTGTCAAATAATCCCATAAGGGATGGATTTCCAACTGGCGATTTGACATGAAAATCCAATTTAATTCATTCATTGTAGCCACAAATGATGCATCCACTGTTGTCCACGGTCTCTGCCACTCATCTCCGCAAATGTAAGTGTTCTCGTCAAACAAGAAACTATTCACAGCTCTAGTTTTTCCAAACTTTTGTTGTGTTACTGCCTGAATTAAAAATGTATTAAATTGGGATTTTGTGTCACTGATCTACACACAATTCTCCATAATGTCAATTAAATAAAACATTTGTAAAACATTTTGTATTTTGTTAAGAATCTGAAATCTATTATGTCTATAACTATTCAACCCCTTTGTTATTGCAAACCTAAATAAGTTCAGGAGGAAAAATGTGCTTAACAAATCGCATAATAAGTTGCATGGACTCATTCTGTGTGCAATAATAGTGATTAACATAATTTTTTACCCATCTCTGTACCCCACATATACAATTATCTGTAAGGTCCCTCAATCAAGTAGTGAATTACAAGCACAGATTCAACCACAAAGACCAAGAGATTTTTCAATGCCTCGCAAAGAAGGGCACCTATTGGTAGATGTGTAAAAGAAATTAAAAGCAGAAGCTGAATATCCCTTTGATCATGGTGAAGTTATTAATTAGGCTTTGGATGGTGTATCAATACACCAAGCCACTACAAAGATACAGGCGTCCTTCCTATTTCAGTTGCCGGAGAGGAAGGAAACGACTCAGGGATTTCACCATTAAGTAATACTGCAAAACATTTCGTCCTGAATTTGGGCCAAATGCAAGATCACTGAGTACCACTCTTCATATTTTCAAGCATGGTGGTGGATGCATAATGTTATTGCTATGCTTGTCATCAGCAAGGACTAGGGAGTTTTCGGATAAAAAAGAAATGGAATACAGCTACAAGCACAGGTAAAATCCTAGAGGAAAACCTGGTTCAGTCTGCTTAACCATGATGACATTGAATATTCCTGATTGGCCTAGCTACAGTTTTGAATTAAATTGGCTTGAAAACCTGTGAAGACTTGAGAATGGCGTCTAGCCATGATCAACAATCAACTTGGCAGAGCTTGAAGAATTTTTTAAAGAATAAATGGGCAAATCTTGCACAATCCATGTGTGCAAAGCTCATAGAGACTTACCCAAAAAGACTCACAGCTGTAATTGCCGGCAAAGGTGCTTCTACAAGGTATTTACTCAGGGGTGTGAATAGTTGTGAAAATTAGATATTTCTGTATTTCATTTTCAATAGATTTGCAAAAATGTTGAAAAACATATTTTCACTTGGCCAGGGTCCCATCCAATGTACAGAAACATATGAAAGCAACTAATCACCTTGATGCTTTCTCTGTTAAATCTTCTAGACCCTGCTGTAAATCAAGAAGACAATAGCAGATAATCAACATTAATGTAGGGATATTAGATTGAATCCAATGTGAATCACAACTGTCTTCACTGGTGCAATGAACAAGACATCAAAATATTCTGGACATTCTTCCAAACACCGTTTTCCCGCACTGGCTGTTTTTGAATCGTATGCTATAGGCCTTTCACAACAGCTGATTGTCACTTGACTGTCATTGCGAAAAAAATATTTCCTGGATCAGCTAATGATTGACAATATCACTAGGCCTAACTAAACAGCTGGATACCAAATGTGCAACCAACAAGTAGGTCTACTACCCTACGCATAGCCTATTGAAGAATTCAAATCAAATGATATTTGTCACATGCGGCGAGTACAACAGGTGTAGTAGACCTTACAGTGAAATGCTTACTTACAAGCCTTTAACCAACAATGCAGTTCAAGAAACAGAGTAAATAAAATATTTACTAAATAAACTTAGGTTAAAAAAATCAACAACAAAAGAAATGTACATAACAATAACGAGGCTATATACAGGGGGTACCGGTACCGAGTCAATGTGCAGGGATAAAGTGTCTATAAATAGATAATAAACCATGAGTAGCAGAATTGTAAAAACAAAGGGGGAAGGTTCAATGTAAATAGTCCAGGTGACCATTTGATTAGTTTAGTTGTTCAGCAGTCTCATTGCTTGGGGGTAGAAGCTGTTAAAAAGCCTTTTGGTACTAGACTTGGCGCTCCGGTACCGCTTGCAGTGCAGTTGCAGAGAGAACAGTCTATGACTTGGGTGACTGGAGTTTAAAAAAAAAAATTGGGCCTTCCTCTGACACCGCCTAGTATATACAGTGGAAGTCAGAAGTTTACATACACTTATATTGGAGTCATTAAAACTTGTTTTTCAACCACTCCACAAATGTCTAGTTAACAAACAATAATTTTGGCAAGTTGGTTAGGAAATCTACTTTATGCATGACACAAGTAATTTTTCCAACAATTGTTTACAGACAGATTATTTCACTTATAATTCACTGTATCACAATTCCAGTGGGTCAGAGTTTACATCCACTAAGTTGACTGTGCCTTTAAACAGCTTGGAATATTCCAGAAAATTAGGTCATGGCTTTAGAAGCTTCTGATTAGGCTAATTGACATCATTTGAGTCAACTGGAGGTGTACCTGTGAATGTAGTTCAAAGGCCTACCTTCAAACGCTGTGCCCCTTTGCTTGAGATCACGGGAAAATCAAAAGAAATCAACCAAGACCTCAGAAAAATAATTGTCAACCTCCACAAGTCTGGTCCATCCTTGGAAAGCAATTTCCAAATGCCTGAAGGTACCACGTTCATCTGTACAAACAATAGTATGCAAGTATAAAAAACATGGGACCACGCAGCCGTCATACTGCTCAGGAAGGAGACGCGTTCTGTCTCCTAGAGATGAACGTACTTTGGTGCGAAAGTGCAAATCAATCCCAGAACAACAGCAAATGACCTTGTGAAGATGCTGGAAGAAACAGGTACAAAAGTATATATATCCACAGTAAAAACGAGTCCTATATCGACATAACCTGAAAGGCCGCTCAACAAGGAAGCAGCCACTGCTCCAAAACCGTCATAAAAATGCCAGACTACAGTTTGAACCTGCACATGGGGACAAATATACTTTTTGGAGAAATGTCCTCTGGTCTGATTAAACAAAAATAGAACTGTTTGGCCATAATCACCATCCTTATGTTTGGAGGAAAAAGGGGAATGCTTGCAAGGTGAAGAACACCATCCCAACCGTGAAGCACGGGGGTGGCAGCATCATGTTGTGGGGGTGCTTTGCTGCAAGAGGGACTGGTGCACTTCACAAAATAGATGGCTGCATGAGGAAAGAAAATTGTGGATTTATTGAAGCAACATCTCAAGACATCAGTCAGGAACTTAAATCTTGGTCACAAATGGGTATTCATAATGGACAATGACCCCAAACATACTTATAACGTTGTGGCAAAATGTCTTAAGGACAACAAAGTCAAGGTATTGGAGTGGCAATCACAAAGCCCTGACCTCAATCCCATAAAAAATGTGTGGGCAGAACTGAAAAAGTGTGTGCGAGCAATGAGGCCTAAAAACCTGACTCAGTTACACCAGCTCTGTCAGGAGGAATGGGCCAAAATGTACCCAACTTATTGTGGGAAGCTTATGGAAGGCTGCCCAAAACGTTTGACCCAAGTTAAACAATTTAAAGGCAATGTTACCAAAAGCTACTTGAGTGTATGTAAACTTCTGACCCACTGGGATTGTGATGAAAAAAATAAAAGCTGAAATAAATCATTAATAATAATAATAACTATTCTGGCATTTCACATTCTTAAAATAATGTGGTGATCCTAACTGACCTAAGACAGGGAATTTTTACTAGGATTAAATGTCAGGAATTGTGAAAAATTCTGTTTAAATGTATTTGGCTAAGATGTATGTAAACTTCCGACTTCAACTGTAGGTCCTGGATGTCAGGGAGCTTAGCCCCCATACGCACTACCCTCTGTAGCGCCTTCCGGTCAGATGCCGAGAAGTTGCCATACCAAGCGTTAATGCAACCTGTCAGGATACTCTTAATGGTGCAGCTGTAGAACCTTTTGAGGATCTGGGGACCCATGCCAAATCTTTTCAGTCTCCCGAGGGGGAAAATGTGTTGTCGTGCCCTCTTCACAATGGTCTTGGTGTGTTTGGACCATGATAGTTTGTTGGTGATGTGGACACCAAGGAACTTGAAACTCTCGACCCGCTCCACTTCAGTCCCATCGATGTTAATGGGGGCCTGTTCGGCCCTTCTTTCCTATAGTCCACAATCAGCCCCTTTGTCTTGCACACATTGATCAGAGAGGTTGTTGTCCTGGCACCACACTGCCAGGTCTCTGACCTCCTCCCTATAGCCTGTCTTATAGTTGTCGGTGATCAGGCCTACCACTGTTGTGTCGTCAGCAAACTTAATGATTGTGTTGGAGTAGCGGGTGGTCATGCAGTCGTGGGTGAACAGGGAGAACAGGAGGGGACTAAGCACGCACCCGAGGGGCCCCAGCGTTGAGGATCAGCGTGGCAGATGTGTTGTTGCCTACCCTTGTCATCTGGGGGCAGCCCGTCAGGAAGTCCAGGATCCAGTTGCAGAGGGAGGTATTTAGTCCCAGGGTCCTTAGCTTAGTGATGAGCTTTAAGGGCACTATGGTGTTGAACGCTGAGCTGTAGCTAAAGAACAGCATTCTCACATAGGTGTTCCTTTTGTCCAGATGGGAAAGGGCAGTGTGGAGTGCGATTGAGATAGTGTCATCTGTGGATCTGTTGGGGCGATACGCGAATTGGAGTGGGTCTTGGGTTTCTGGCATGATGGTGTTGTGAGCCATGACCAGCCTTTCAAAGCACTTATTTCAGACTCGGCCAGAGAGAGGGTGAAAATGTCAGTGAAGACACTTGCCAGTTGGTCCGCGCATTCTTTGAGTACACGTCCTGGTAATCAGTCTGGCCCCGCGGCTTTGTGAATGTTGACCTGTTTAAAGGTCTTGCTCACATCGGCTACGGAGAGCGTGATCACACAGTCGTCCGGAACAGGTGTTGCTCTCATGCATGCTTCAGTGTTGCTTGCCTCACGCAAGTTAGGGGACTCTTTTGATAAGAAACATTCAATTTTGCAATTGCATACATCATTTTGGGATTTGTGTGCTCATGAAAAAATATTATAATATGGCATTGCCTAAAATATTAATATGAACATTTGATGAAGTGTTGCTACAGTTAATAGTGTACCATCTCATACTTTTGTCCCACTGATGGCCCATAAGGGGTCGATGGGTTTCGTATTCAGAAAAGCTTTCATAACATTCACACCTAGCCTACTGGTCAATCAGCTCACAGTCGTCTGGACACGTTCCTTTGTGAAGTGCAGGTCAGTCATATTTCCGTCTCCTTTTCATATAGGAAAAATGCAACAGGAAGCCTATTGATAAAGACTTTGCATAGGCTATTGGTGCCAATCACTATAACTTTGCTAGTTAGAGCCTAATGCTAGCTAGCTAACATTGAACCTGGTTGGTTAGCTCCCAGCATATTCATGCAGGGTAGTAACAACATGATTTGGCACTATGTTCATTGTTGTTTAACTAGCTAATGTTAGCTGGCTGGCTCGTTAGCTAACGTTACGTGTTTGATCTTACACGTTGTTTACCTAGCTAGGTTCATTATTTACCTAGCTAGCTAGCTTCATGTCTTAAGCTAAAGTGTACAACACCCATTGAATATGGCCGGTGTCAGTAACGTCGGCAAAAAAGCACAATGAAATTGTTGCCAGCAGTGCTGGTTCGGCTGTTTTCATATTATCCAGAGGTAAACAAATCATCGGCCAGAGTGTCAAGCCTGCGCTCTGAACGCTCAGAGAGCGAAACGAGATGGGTGGGGCTAAAGCTTAAGAGGGTGTGAACGATACTGAATGGGTGTAGACAAAGAAGAGCTAAGAAACTGTAGCAGCAGGATCACAGTACACCTGAAAAAACAACAAACACCAAGTCTCAAAAACAATTCAAGCTTCTGCAAAGGGAAACAGAAAACACACGTCTTTTAAAGGGGAAATCATAATGAGTAATAGAACACACCTGAGTGTCATAATTGTCTCTAGGATGGTCTCTGCCGCCCTCTGGTGACAGGTGGAACTATAACAGTTTCCCCCCTTCTCCCTTCTATGAGCTGCTCCAGCCGCGGAGCCAGGTTGACCACCCCGTAGTTGGTTGAAATCTCGAACAAGTCCTGGATCCAGGATGTCCCGGGCAGGAACCCACGTCCGCTCCTCAGGGCCGAAGCCCTCTATGTCCAACAGGTACTGCAGGGTACCTCGGACTCAACGAGCCTCCAACAGAAGCCGGACAGTTAAGCAGGACGACCATCAACAAGTCGAGGGGGCAGAGAGGCAGGGACTGGTCCTTACAAGCTTGAAACAGGAGACATGGAAGGATGGACATACCCTTATATACCTGGGAAGCTGGATACGATTCTCCCCAATTTCGTGGTATCCAATTGGTAGTTACAGCTGTTTCATCGCTGCAACTCCATACGGACTCAGGAGAGGCGAAGGTCGAGAGCCGTGCATCCTCCGAAACACAACCCAACCAAGCCGCACTGCTTGTTGACACAATGCTCACTTAACCCGGAAGCCAGCAGCACCAATGTGTCGGAGGCAACACTGTGCACCTGGCGACCGTGTCAGCGTGCACTACGCCCGGTCCGCCACAGGACTCGCTAGTGTGCGATGGGACAAGGACATCCCTGCTGGCCAAACCCTCCCCTAACCCGGATGACGCTGGGCCAATTGTGCGCCGCCCCATGGGTCTCCCGGTCGTGGCCGGCTGCGACAGAGCCTGAAACCAAACTGACACTAAAACGGCGAGAGTCCAGTGGACGAGTTCGGCACTGTGTTGTGAGCATACTCCATCCAGACGAGGAACTTTCGCCAGTTGCTGTCCTGGGTGGAGACAAAACAGAGGAGAAACTTCTCCAGCTTCTGGTTCGGACCGCTTCGTTTTCCCATTCAACTGTGGGTGGAACCCAGAGGAGAGACTCACCGACTCCCCCAACAGGGAGAAGAAGGCTTTCCAATAACTGCCAAGGGCTCCCGGTTGCCTGCATCGTAGTTGTGTTCCACTGGCGAGAAAGGCGCATGGGTGCAGTTTTTTGTCCTCCTCGTTCCGCTGTGAAAGTACCGCCCCTGCTCCGGTGTCTGTGGTAGAGGTGGACGCCTCGACGCGACGAGTAGGATCAGGATGAACGAGGGTGGGTCCGGAGGTGAAACATCCCTTGAGCTCCATGAATGCCCTGTCAGCCTAGAGAGTCCAGCAAAAACGGGTATGGGACTTGCGGGTTAGGACCGGAAGAGGCGCTGCCACCGCACCAAAGTTGCGTATAAAACAGACCACTGGACCTGCTTGAGTGAGGTGGGACGGGGCCAGTCAGCGACGGCCTCAACCTTAACGGGGTCCATTCTGCAGTAGAGATAATGTGACCTGGGAAAGAAACTTGGAATACCTGGAACTCACACTTCTCTATCTTGAAATATAGTTGACTCTGCAGGAGGCGCATCACAGGACTTGGCGGACGTGCAGTATGTGTTCCGGAAGGGTCTTGGAGAAGATCAGGATGTCATCGAGGTAAACAAAGACGAACCGATTCAACATATCCCTAAGATTGTCAATGACCAATGCTTGAAAGATTGCTGGTCGATAATTTGAAGGGCATGACTAAATACTCATAGTGACCACTAGGGGTGTTAAAGGCAGTTTTCCACCTCCTTCTCTGATTCTCACAAGATTGTAAGTTTTGCGGAAGTCAAGTTTGGTGAAGAATTGGGCCCCTTGGGCAAACTCCAAGGCGGCGGATCTCAGGGGTAGAGGGTAACGATTCTTGATAGTAATCTGGTTCAGCTCTATGTAATCGATGCAAGGATGCAGGCCTCCATCCTTCTTACCCACGAAGAAGAAGCCTGCACCAGCTGGGGATGTAGAGGGGCGAATTAAACCTGCCTCTAGCGACTCCCGGATGTAAATTGTCCATGACTGCTGCTTCAGGGGTTGAAAGGGAGTACAGACGGCCCCGGGGAGGTGTGGAGCCGGGAAGGAGTTCCATGGCACAGTCGTATGTACGAATGGCGGGAAGGGTGGTGGCTTGCCTCTTACTGAAGACCTCCTGGAGGTCGAAGTATTTGGGAGGGAGAGCGGAAAACTCTTGGTCTTCAATGGATGCAGGAGGACACGGCGAGGCTCTTAGTGGGGGTCTTAGAGATTTAGTCCTTACCCCAGTCTAGTAGGTGTCCCGTGGACCAGGATAATAGCGGGTTATGTAGCGCTAGCCAGGGGTACCCTAGGATAAGGGGGTTCTTGAGAGCAGACATCAAAAGAAAACTAAGAGTCTCTGAGTGTTTCACCCCAACCTGCAGTAGAATGGGCTTGGTCTGATATTCCACCTGACCGGAGCCAATGTGGCGTCCATCGAGGGCTTGAATCTGCAGAGGGATGGGACATTTCACGCAAATCCCCTGAAATTCACATTTCAAAAATTATCTCCAGCCCCTGAGTCTACGAAGGCTTGAATATGGTGCTCACGGTTGTCCCAGTGGAGGGTTGCGGGTAGTGACAGACGGTGACTGGGTAGCCGGGGGGGTAACTGCACAGCTCATCAGGGTCTCCACTTGTCCTTGCGTTTCGCGTCAGATCTGGGCATGTAGCACGGACATGAAAGAGACCTCCGCAGTAGAGGCAGCAGCCTTCACACATGTGCCTGTCCCGCTCCTGTGGGCTCAGACGTGTGCGTCCCATCTGCATGGGCTCCTCAATGCTGGAGTCGGAGGGCTTGGGGTGCTCAGGAAACCGGGACAATGGTCCTCTCCCAGTTCCCGAGGCAAATTCATCCTTGATGGAGTTAGACAAACCCTGGTGGCCGCTTCTCGTCCGCCGACTGGGTGGTTGAAGACTCATCGCAGCTCAGCAGTGAAGGCTAATATAGAGCTGCAGGATGGTGGCTGCTGTTCCCACACCGCCACTGCCCACGCCAGGGCCTTGCAAGAGAGTAGAGAGATGATGTAGGCAATCATGGCCCGATCGGTGTGAAATGAGGAGGACTGTACACACCTTGTTTCTAGGATGGTCTCTGCCGCCCTCTGGTGACATTTATATGTGCACGTCTTAATTTATTTTACTTTATTTTATGTACAGTGCCAGTCAAAAGTTTGGACACACCAACTCATTCCAGGGTTTTTATAATATTTTTGCTATTTTCTACATTGTAGAATAATAGTGAAGACATCAAAACTATGAAATAGCACATACGGAATCATGTATTAACCAAAAAAGTATTAGAAAATATATTTTGATATATAATATATATTTGAGATTCTTCAAAGAAGCCACCATTTGCCTTGATGACAGCTTTGCACACTCTTGGCATTCTCTCAACCAGCTTCATGGAGGTAGTCACTTGGAATACATTTAAATTAACAGGTGTGCCTTGTTAAAAGTTAATTTGTGCTCAAATAAGCAAAGAAAAACGACAGTCCATTATTTTAAGATATGAAGGTCAGTCAATCAGGAAAATTTCAAGAACTTTGAAAGTTTCTTCAAGTGCAGTCCCAAAAACCATCAAGCGCTATGATGAAACTGGCTCTCATGAGGACCGCCACAGGAAAGGAAGACAGAGTTGCTGCAGAGGATAAGTTCATCAGAGTTTCCAGCCTCAGAACCCCAAATAAGAGACGAGTCACCTCTTCACTGTTGACGTTGAGACTGGTGTTTTGTGGGTACTATTTAATGAAGATGCCAGTTGAGGACTTGTGAGGCGTCTGTTTCTCAAACTAGACACTCTAACGTACTTGTACTCTTGCTCAGTTGTGCATCGGGGCCTCCCACTCCTCTTTCGATTCTGGTTAGAGCCAGTTTGCGCTGTTCTGTGAAGGATGTAGTACACAGCGTTGTACGAGACCTTCAGTTTCTTGGCAATTTCTAGCATGGAACAGCCTTCCTTTCTCAGAACAAGAATATACTGACGAGTTTCAGAAGAAAGTACTTTGTTTTTCTGGCCATTTTGAGCCTGTAATCGAACCCATAAATGCTGATGCTCCAGATACTCAACTAGTCTAAAAAAGGCCAGATTTATTGCTTCTTTGATCAGCACAACAGTTTTCAGCTGTGCTAACATAATTGCAGAAGGGTTTTCTAATGACCAATTAGCCTTTTAAAATGATAAACTTGGATTAGCTAACACAACGTGCCATTGGAACACAGGAGTGATGGTTGCTGATAATGGACCTCCGTATGCCTATGTAGATATTCCATTAAAAATCAGTCGTTTCCAGCTTCAATAGTCATTTACAACATTAACAATGTCTACACTGTATTTCTAATCAATTTGATGTTATTTTAATGGACAAAAAAATTGCTTAAAAAAAAAAAAAAAAAGTACATTTCTAAGTGACCCCAAACTTTAACGGTAGTGTATATACATGTTTTTGTTGTACTTTACCCCTTTTTCTCCACAAATTCGTGATATCCAATTGGTAGTTACAGTCTTGTCCTATCACTGCAACTCCCGTACGGACTCGGGAGGCGAAGGTCGGGAGCCATGCGTCCTCTGAAACATGACCCTGCCAAGCCACGCTGCTTCTTGACACACTGCTCGCGTAACCTGGAACTCGGAGGAAACAACGTACAACTGGCGACCGAAGTCAGCTTGCAGGCCCCCGATATGCCACGAGGAGTCCCTAGAGCGCGATGGGACAAAGAGATGCCGGGCCAGCCAAACCCTCCCCTAACCTGGACGACGCTGGGCCAATTGTGCACCGCCTCATTGGTCTCCCGGTCAAGGCCGGCTGTAACACAGCCTGGGATCGGACCTGGGCCACTCGGGAGACCCTAATTAATGTATTAATTATTTATTCTGTCTGAAAGGAAGGCAAAGAATGCAGCACATTTTATTAATTTATTTTATACAATATTCTTCACATATAAACAAATTTATAAACAATATTCTGCTCATATGAAGACATTTATTTTAGAGCATAAGTGAACCAATATATGAGAACCTTCAGACAGGTTTAACTTCTTTGGGGTAGGGGGCAGTATTTTCACGTCCGGATGAAAAGCGTGCCCAGAGTAAACTGCCTGCTACTCAGGCCCAGATCCTAGGATATGCATATCATTAGCAGATTTAGATAGAAAACACTCTGAAGTTTCTAAAACTGTTTGAATGATGTCTGTGAGTATAACAGAACTCATATGGCAGGAAAAAACCTGAGAAAAATCCAACCATGAAGTGGGAAATCTTAGGTTTGTCGTTTTTTAACTCTTGGCCTATCAAATACACAGTGTCTATGGGGTCGTGTTGCACTTCCTAAGGCTTCCACTAGATGTCAACAGTCTTTAGAACCTTGTTTGATGCTTCTACTGTAAAATGGGGCCGAATGAGAGGGGAATGAGTCTGAGGTCTGCCAGAATGCCTTGAGCTCGTGACGTCGTTCACGTGAGAGCGAGCTCTGTTCCATTGCTTCCATTGCTTTTCTACAGATAAAGGAATTCTCCGGTTGGAACATTATTGAAGATTTATGTTAAAAACATCCTAAAGATTGATTCTATACTTCGTTTGGTATGTTTCTACGTACTGTAATATGACTTTTCGTCTGAACTCTTACCTGGACCTGCCCGCGCGTCGTGAGTTTAGATTGTGTACTGAACGCGCAAACCCAAGAAGGAGTGAATTGGGACAATAAATTATGGACTTTATTGAACAAATCAAACATTTATTGTGGAACTGGGATTCCAGGGAGTGCATTCTGATGAAAATCATCCAAGGTAAGTGAATATTTATAATGCTATTTCTGACTGCTGTTGACTCCAACATGGCGGATATTCTCTTGGGTTGTGTTGGTCTCTGAGCGCCGACTCAGATTATTGCATACACACAAAACATGAACACACAAGCTGACAGTGCTCTTTCTCTGTTTAGCACCAGCACAGTCTCTAAAGCAGAAGAGGAATGGCAGATTATTGCTCTGCCAACGGGTAAATCAGAAGACGATGATACATTGAATGGACACAGTGTGTGTGTTGTGTGTGTGTGTTGTGTGTGTGTGTGTGTGTGTGTGTGTGTGTGTGTGTGTGTGTGTGTGTGTGTGTGTGTGTGTGTGTGTGTGTGTGTGTGTGTGTGTGTGTAGTGTGTGTGCGCGCGCGCGCGCGTGTGTGTGTGTGTGTGTGGCCTCTGTCGTTCTGTTGTTCTCCCCAAGACCCAATCCTGTGAGACTGCAATAAGAGAAAACAATAAACCAACTACAACCCACCCCTAAAAATAAGACCGTATTACGGTATTAAACCCTCTGGAGTCACACGATGACGTCATTTAGAATATTGAAAAGCTCCCTGTGTGTTTATGCTAGAGACTTACCGTTTCTTATAGTGGCTGCAACTCAATCCCCTCTTTCCGCCGATATAAAGTTTTCCCCCATTTACTAACATGGGCTTGTGAAAGCGGCCTTTTTCTAAACACGAGAGGATCCGGACAAGAAAATCCTAAAACAATTGTTGTCTGTAAAACCCGAAAAGTGTGAGCTACAAACTCATGTCACCACCATTGAAAGATTAGACTCTCACTAACAATGCAATGTTGGTTGTTTGGCTCTATGATATTCACAAGCTTTACGGCATTCGTCTGAACTCTGTAGCGGATTTCCTCATTTGGAAGAGGTCTTCTCACAAAACCGACTGTGCAGACCGAACCGTTGGAGCTAAAAACTAATATGTCACCATAACCCGAAAAGGGAGACTCTCATGAAAACAAAGGTGTTGGTTGTTCTGCTCTGCGATGCAGAAAAGCTTCAAGGGAGTTGTCTGAAGGTAACCCAGAAGCGAGCTGTAAAAATTGCAAACTGCATAGGGGGTAAAATGTGCCACAAATGACATGACCAAACATTGGTCAAAATGTATTTTTTTCAGAGTTTTCTTATATCGCTCAGATATAGGATAGACACTTCAGAACCTTGTTGCTTAGGAGTTTTTTTTTTTTACTGTCTGTTTTGCCATGTACAAATGTGTTATTCAATGCGTTTCTATGGGCTATAGCAGTGAAGGCCACATTTAATGTTTCATCAAATCATGTTTTATATATATTTTTTATAATTACAAGGGTCCTAAAATTCTAAATGAAATGGCTAAATGATTCATTTTATGACCATCCTAAAAAAAATCCATATGTTAGCTTAGTAGATATTGTCATCTAAGGGTTTAGTTAACAGACAACGTTGGCCCTCCTAGACCCATCACTCTGAGAATACACTCCAGTCACTAGGAGAGCTGTAAATAGTTTTACTAATCCATTGTAAAGGCTTTAAAAAGGACTCTGTATTGAGGAAAAGCAATTAAGCGATCTGAATATCCCTCTGCTTGGCTTCAGCAAAAGTGTGGGGGGGTCATTTCACCCCCAAGCAGGCAGAGTATTGCTGAATCAAGGCTGTGTGCAGTTGCTATCCATTGTTAATGCCAAGGGGACACCGGTCCATTCAGAGCACATTCCAGGAGTGCACCTCTCTGCAGACCTAATACAGGCGGGTTGGCATAACACTGGCGTGCAAATCTCTCTCACAGTCCATTATTTGATGGACTGTGGCAGAGAGCACTGATGTCAAATCTAGCAGCATTTTTGCCATTATCACAGAGATGGATTGTTCTCGGCTCACAGAGCTCGAGCCAGTCTTTTTGCTTTTTTCCCTCAGTGTCTGGAGCCAGAGTCTGCTCCCAGCCAGGGCTGGAGCCCAGATAGCACTCTGTCTGTCTGCCTAGGCCTGGTCTGGTAATCTTATCTGACAGGACGGGCCCAGGAACCCGGTGGTGTTAAAAAACACATTAAACTGAGTCCACACCACTCAACTCATCTCGTAGGCTTAGATAAATCTCTCAGTAAAGCTCTCTCCCCTGGTGTGGTTATCCATAGAGTGGGGGAGGAGTGAGAGTGTTGGCTACTGCAGTGAAGATACAGAGAGATAAAGCCATAGAGACATAGAGATGGAGGCTGACTGGTTGTCTGTAACTCTGACACCCATCGCATGTTAGCCTCAAAACTTGGCTAGTAGCACCATGTAGGACTGATTGACTCTAGTCTGTTCATCTGCAGTGTCTGTCGACATGGGAACATTTATCTGTATAGCCCTCACCCACGGCACAGACAGGGCTGGAAAGGGATCAGAGGCTACAGCTGTGTCTCAAATGGCACTATTCCTTACAACGGGCACATAGTGCACTACTTTTGACTAGAGCCCTATGGGAATAGGGTGCCATTCTAGGATGCAGCCTATACATCTCATACATACTATACATCTATAATACATTTATTGCCATCTATATATAATTAGGGTTACAGGGGTTGAGAAAGATCAGGGGCATTACATCTAGGAGAGGCTTGGAGAGAAAGTAGTTCAATATTTCAATATTATACTGTCAGCTGACAGCCACGTCTTCCAGAGCCTGGTTAATACGTGCCATCCAATCAAGGAGACCTGCTGATGCTGAGACCTAATGTGTATCCCAAATGGCACCCTATTACCTATATAGTACACTACTTTTGACCAGGTCCCATAGGACTCTGGTCAAAAGTAGTGCACTGTGTAGGGAATAGGGTGTCATTTGGGATGTACACCCTACTTTCCTCCTTGAGATCATAGAGTAGGGATGGATTTTTCTCACCCACCCGTATTCAATCTAAAAGCCTCCACTCACCTGGGGCAGTGGTGCTACTGTGATGTCACTAGCCTGTCATGTCACGTTAGAGCTGAGTTCACCAACTTCAATTATTCAAGGTGGATGAATCCTCTGAATTTAGATATTCATATGTTCATACAAGAAAGTATGTACTTGGAGTGGGGATTTTGAAAATATGATGTATGGATATTAAAAATTTAATGTGTAATTTTTACACAGGAAAGGGACAACTTGCCAAAGTGTATTAGAATGTTAGGAGACCGTTGAAACCATACAATACTAAAGCACCTATTTCTCAGGTTAAGGGATAACTAACTTAGAGTGCTTTAAATGTCTAACAACAATCAAGAATTTAACTAAATAAGGGCAGTGAAAAATAAGTGAAGAGAATTACCATGTCAGAAACAACCTGTAGGGAAACCTCCAACACCAACACTTCCTGATATTAGGCAAGCAGTTATAGATTGAGATGAATCCGCTGGCTGGTTATAATAGCCAGGTTAACAGTGAATGTTGTCTCTCCATGGCTGAATACAGGGTCTTGATCACTAGGCATGACACAGAAGAACATTTTCCGAAACAGGAAGGCACTGAATTTTCGTTTTCCATAACACAATGTTTTTGAAACGTTTTGCTACGGTGTGCCCAAATTAACAGAGCCCAGGATGTGTCCAGGATGCATTTAGAATCTTGAGAATTTTGATCTAGTTAGCAGCCAGTCCAAATTCCCTGTTATTGTGTCCACAGTCTCTGTGTCCTACTGAACTGTTATGGTGCTGTACTCCTACATCTCAGCCACATAGGAGTCACTACTGGGAAGACCATTGACCCAATGGAAAATATTGAGGGACGGTTTCTCGGACACAGATTATGAAGCATGTTCAACTGAGATTCTACCTTGGAATTTATTAATAACCTTAAACCAGATTCAACTGGTAATTAAATGTTTCTATAGGCTATTGACGTGATGGCGTAGCAGTCGGACGTGTGTTTTGTCTTGTCCCGTGTAAATAATCGTTTTCCTCGTTTTTTCCGTTTATATTTTAATCTCACTTTCCATCTACGGACTGAATATACTCTCCTGCAACCCCCAACACCCAATGTGGTACGGATCTGCTATTTTTATACTTTAGAACCGGAACCCCCATCAGAAGCTAGCCAGCTAACTAACTACTAGCTAGTTATCAGTTAGTCACTGCTAGTGGTCTTTACCGTTAACTCGGACACCAGCCAGCCTCAGCTTGGTCAATACATGCCAGTCTTGCACACCGATATCAACCCAGAGAATATCGGACTGCTTTTTCTCTACCAAATCTCCAGATTACTACCGCAAGCTCTGGACCTTTACACCGGATCAGATAGCTAGCTGCAATCTGAGTGGCTACTCCTGGCTAACGTCTCTGTCCCGAAGCAAGCAACAGTTAGCCTTGAGCTAGCCTCGAGCTAGGCCAATCTCCCGGCTAGCCGAAGAGTCCTCCGGCTAATTCTTGTGCTACAATACATATTTTGCCAATTGGCCTGGACCTTTTTTTGCCGACACAGAGCCCTGCCAATCCATCACAACTGGTCTAAATCAGCTACAAGCTAATTTAGCCATTTTTTGCCACTGCTAGCAGCTTTTACCTTCTGCACAGACACCAGCCCTGTTATTAGCCTGGATATTACTCACCAATTTACCAGCATCGGACTGTCTCTCGACAACGCCGGATTCCTGCCGTAATCCCTGAGCCACTACTTCTATCCTCACAGCTAGCTTGCAGCTAGCGCAGCTACCCACTGCCACGAAGCTAGCACCAGTTAGCAAACACAATTCTACAATTCACAACCTCTCTTTCGCCATCGCCATCCGGCTTGGATTCTCTGTCGACACGACCACGTCTGGTTGCAGACGAATACCCACCCGCTGTGGCCTCAACCGGCTTCGTCTGAGCAGACCCCTCCGTCTGAGCAGACCACCCCCCGGGCTACTAACTTTAAACGCCGCGTGCTAGCTTAGTGGAGGCCTCCCTGCTCCATCTACGGCTGCCCCTGGACACTATGATCACTTGGCTACATAGCTGATGCCTGCTTGACTGTCCATTAATTCACGGTACTCCATTCTGTTTATTTTGTTTATCTGTCGCTCTGTGCTTTAACTCAGGATCTGTGTGTAGTTAATCCGACCCTCTCTGCCTAGTCGTCGCATTTTTACCTGTTGTTGCTGTGTTAGACTAGCACCCTGTTATTCCTGCTGTTATCTTACCGTTGTTTTAGCTAGCTCTCCCAATCAAGACTGCAATCACTTTATGCCTTATTGTAGTCTCTCTCAAATATCAATATGCCTTGCATACTGTTGTTCAGGCTAGTTATCATTATCATTGTTTTGGTTGCAATGGACCCCGTAGTTCCACTCTCGTCACCTCTGATACCCAGCCTTTTCCCACCCCCACACATCGGACTCACCATTATGACCAGCATACCAGAGATACACCTCTATCTTATCATCACCAGTGCCTGGGCTTGCCTCTGCGCTCGTACCGTCGCCTCCACCATACCCTGCTCTGCGCATTATGCCTATGAATCACTTCTACACGCCACTATATACGTCTCGCCCTTTTAGAATCTCTTTTCTCCCAACGCTCTAGCGCGACCACGTTTGAAGCCTTTAGCCACCCTCATCCTACTACTCGTCTGTTCCTCGGTGATGAGTGGAGGTAAACCCAGCCCTGCATTCCCAGTCACCCTCATTTGTTGACTTCTTGATCAAAAAAGCCTTGGCCTCATGCATGTCAACATCAGAAGCCTCCTCCCTAAGTTTGTTTTACTCACCGCTTTAGCACACTCTGCCAACCCTGATGTCCTTGCCGTGTCCAAATCCTGGCTTAGGAAGGCCACCAAAAATTCTGGGATTTCCATACCCAACTATAAACACTTTCCGTCAAGACTAGAACTGCCAAAGGGGAGGAGTTGCAATCTACTGCAGAGATAGCCTGCAAAGTTCTGTCATACTTCCAGGTCTATGCCCAAACAGTTCGAACTTTCTAATTTTAAAAATTAACCTCTCCAGAAATAAGTCTCTCACTGTTGCCGCCTGCTACCGACCCCCCTCAGCTCCCAGCTGTGCCCTGGACACCATCTGTGAATTGATCGCTCCCATCTAGCTTCAGAGTTGTTCTGTTAGGTGACCTAAACTGGGATATGCTTAACACCCCGCAGTCCTAAAATCCAAGCTTGATGCCCTCAATCTCACACAAATCATCAAGAACCCACCAGGTACACCCTAAATCCGTAAACATGGCACCCTAATAGACATTATCCTGACCAACCTGCCCTCCAAATACACCTCTGCTGTCTTCAATCAAGATCTCAGCGATCACTGCCTCATGCCTGTATCCGCGGTCAAACGACCACCCCTCATCACGTCAAACGCTCCCTAAAAACATTCTGCGAGCAGGCAGGCTGACAATCTGGACCCCCTATTCTAAACTGTCCGCCCCATTGTCGCACCCCCTATTACCAGCCTGTTCAACCTCTCCTTCGTATCATCTGAGATCCCCAAGGATTGGAAAGCTGCCGCGGTCATCCCCCTCTTCAAAGGGGGAGACACCCTGGACCCAAACTGTTACAGACCTATATCCATCCTGCCCTGCCTATCTAAGGTCTTCGAACCAAGTCAACAAACAGATCACTGACCTCGAATCCCACCGTACCTTCTCCGCTGTGCAATCCGGTTCCGAGCCAGTCACGGGTGCACCTCAGCCACGCTCAAGTACTAAACGATATCATAACCGCCATCGATAAAAGACATTACTGTGCAGCCGTCTTCATCGACCTGCCAAGGCTTTCGACTCTGTCAATCACCATATTCTTATCGGCAGACTCAGAGCCTCGGTTTTTCTAATGACTGCCTTGCCTGGTTCACCAACTACTTTGCAGACAGAGTTCAGTGTGTCAAATCGGAGGCATGTTGTCCGGTCCTCGGCAGTCTCTATGGGGTACCACAGGGTTCAATTCTCGGCCGACTCTCTTTCTCGGTATACATCAATGATGTTGCTCTTGCTGCGGGCGATTCCCTGATCCACCTCTACGCAGACGACACCATTCTAATACTTCCGGCCCTTCCTTGGACACTGTGCTATCTAACCTCCAAACGAGCTTCAATGCCATACAACACTCCTTCCGTGGCCTCCAACTGCTCTTAAACGCTAGTAAAACCAAATGCATGCTTTTCAACCTTCGCTGCCTGCACCCGCACGCCCGACTAGCATCACCACCCTGGACGTTCCGACCTAGAATATGTGGACATCTATAAGTACCTAGGTGTCTGGCTAGACTGCAAACTCTCCTTCCAGACTCATATCAAACATCTCCAATCCAAAATCAAATCAAGAATCGGCTTTCTATTCCGCAACAAAGCCTCTTCACTCACGCCGCCAAACTTACCCTAGTAAAACTGACTATCTACCGATCCTCGACTTCGCGATGTCATCTACAAAATAGCTTCAATACTCTACTCAGCAAACTGGATGCAGTTTATCACATGCCATTCGTTTTGTTACTAAAGCACTATACGACCCACCACTGCGACCTGATTGCCCTAGTCGGCTGGCCCGCTACATGTTCGTCGTCAGACCACTGGCTCCAGGTATCTACAAGGCTATGCTAGGTAAAGTGCCGCCTTATCTCAGTTCACTGGTCACGATGGCTACACCCACCCGTAGCACGCGCTCCAGCAGTGTATCTCACTGATCATCCCTAAAGCCAAAACCTCATTTGGACGCCTTTCCTTCCAGTTCTCTGCTGCCTGCGACTGGAACGAATTGCAAAAATCTCGTGAGTTGGAGACTTTTATCTCCTCAACAACTTTAAAAATCTGCTATCCGAGCAGCTAACGATCGCTCAGCTGTACATAGTCCATCTGTAAACTACCCACCCAATTACCTACCTCACCCCCCATACTGCTTTTATTTATTTACTTTTCTGCTCTTTTGCACACCAGTATCTCTTTCGCACATGATCATCTGATGATTTATCACTCCAGTGTTAATCTGCTAAATTGTAAATTCGATTATTGCCACCTCATGCCTTTTGCACACATTGTATATAGATTCTCTTTTTTTTCTACCATGTTATTGACTTGTTTATTGTTTACTCCATGTGTAACTCTGTGTTGTCTGTTCACACTGCTATGCTTTATCTTGGCCAGGTCGCAGTTGCAAATGAGAACTTGTTCTCAACTAGCCTACCTGGTTAAATAAAGGTGAAATAAAATAAAAAAATTGTTCTCTCTCATTATTAGTCCCCTGGCTACCTTGTGTTTTTAGGCTGTCGTGATTTTGTTTTATATGGTAGGACTTCACTCGCATAAAAACTGTGGATGGAAACGTGGTTAGTGAAATGGATTCACAAAGTTTGGAGTCAAATAAAAATCCCTTGAAGTTTAAACCAGTGGTCAAAGTCTGTCTGTTGGCTGTGACTGCAGCTTGAGCCGTGGAGGCGAATGCAAACGAGAGTCAACCGCTCGCTGTCTCTAGGTACAGTCTCCTTCCTTTAGATTTCACAGTAGTTTTTTTTACGTCTGGTGACTTTTTTCTCTGCTTGGCACCGTTTTAAACTGATAAAAGACAGATGAAAAAATATGATATAAAAACTGTGAACGTATGTGGGGGAGAACACGAGCGGGAGAAGGTGGGAGGCAGAAACTGCTGACACTAGGTAAACAGTGTAAAAATTTCAGAGCAGAGTGTGTGAAACTAAGCAGCTCCACCATGAGCGCTTCTGTCAGAGTTCCCCTCACACCGATAACAATTAGAGCGACTGAACACCCTCATTATTTATTGAGAGGTGAGTACACAGGACTGATTGAAAACAAAAAAGGAAAAGAGGAAAAGAACAGCAAGAGCAATGGTAAATACTCGAGAAAGAGAAGAGAGAAGAGATAAAAAGGCTATGGATTTGTAGCAATAGTGTGATTTGACCCGGAGGCCATTGATCAAGTGGTTGATAGAAACCAGAACAGTTTGGGGTTTCATTCAGATTGCTGAGGAAATCAAAACCTTTAAAAAGGGGTTGATGAGGGAACTGGGTAGAAACATGAGAAGCATTCCAATCAGCCCAAATTAGCAACAGGCACTCAAATAAAGTCAGAGTCAAATTAGCATAATTGGGGCACCACGATGCAATGGGGCAAAAAAAGTATCCTTACCTGGGAGCCTGGTCTTGTGCTGCCAGTGACAATGTTGACAGGAACTGCAAAGAACAAGAGAAAAAAAGAGAAAAAAAATCACAAATCAAAACGTGACACTGAAATCACTTGCTTATTTATTTACCCTTTATTTAACTAGGCAAGTCGAGCCATTTAGACTGGTTGATGGCAATGTACACCAAAGATATCTATTGCCCCGAGGGCTTCACGGTCTGCTCAGTATAGAGGAACCTGCCTAATGAAACATCATTGGGGCCCATCGTAGCAGGATATTTAACAGTCCCCTCAGGGAGGAAGCTCTTTCCTGTGTGTGTGTGTATGTGTTGGGTTTCTGATAGTACTGTTGATGAACCCCATTCCGTACAAATTTGCACAACCGCGGCATTCAAACGAGGCTGCAATGAAAACTAATAGGACTGTAGCGACTGTGTTGGCATCAAAAGCTGGAGTGTGAACTACGTTTCTATTCAAGCGTTGATTGACATGGTAATAGCCCGATAGTATTGGAGAAAAGTTGAAAAAAACTGACCCCTCTGACGCTGTACGTTAAATTGTGACGTGTCATGACGTAACGTACAGCACGCATTATGCAACTCATTATGTGTCGTACTGCCTATTTCCATCAGGTGTAGAACAGGGTAAGGGGAGAAACCTAGTTAATTGTACAACTGAATGCATTAATGTTTTGCGTCATCACTGCAAGCCATCGTGACTCTCAAAAGCTGCTGTTTACTTCTGAAGATAACTTTAGCGCCGCCCTAAAAACCCACCCTAAAAAACAGATTCAAATTCCACACAAACCTTCAAAAAAATAAGGTAAATTGTACGTTACAGCGCGATGTACAAAAGTGCGTTAGCTGACTATACGCGGTGTGTGTRCACCACCATTCATCTATGAAAGTTTGTAATTAGACCATGGAGAGCCTATATCTCATTTTAACGCTATCGATTAAAAGTAAAAGGGGCCTTCGCATCAGGATTCCCAAAAAAGGATCAAAACAGCAGTTTGGAGAATACATTTCTACACTGGTCAATTAGACATTAGCAGGCTGCTGTGTGTGTGTAGGGGCTACTAACAGCTTCAGATCTAAATGTATGCTCCTGGATATCCATAAAAAAACAATAAAGACAACTGTGCCGTCTTGTTTGCTGAATATAAGGATATTGAAATGATTTATACTTTTACTTTTGATACTTAAGTATATTTTAGCAATTACATTTACTTTCGATACTTAAGTAGACATTTACTCAATTAGTTAATTTTCTATTAACCTGTCTGGGAACCCCTCGCCAACAGCCAATGAAATTGCAGGGCGCCAAATTCAATCAACAGAAATCTCATAAATCAAATTTCTCAAACATACAAGTATTAGGCACCATTTTAAAGATACAATTCTCGTTAATCCAGCCACAGTGTCTGATTTCAAAAAGGCTTTACAGCCAAAGAGAGTTGTCACAAAAATAAATATAGATAAAATTAATCACTAACCTTTGATGATCTTCATCAGATGACACTCATAGGACTTCATGTTACACAATACATGTATGTTTTGTTCGATAAAGTGAATATTAATATCCAAAAATCTAATTTTACATTGGCGTGTTATGTTCAGTGGTTCCAAAACATGCGGTAATTTTGCAGAGAGCCACATCAATTCACAGAAATACTCATAATAAACATTGATAATAGATACAACTATTATACATGGAACTTTAGATAAACGTCTCCTTAAAACTTCTTATGGATAGGGGGCAGCATTTTCACAATTGGATGAAAAGCATGCCCAGAGTAAACTGCCTCCTACTCAGTCCCAGATGCTAATATATGCATATTATTAGTAGTATTGGATAGAGAACACTCTGAAGTTTATAGAACTGTTTGAATTATGTCTGTGAGTATAACAGAACTCATATGGCAGGCTAAAACCTGAGAAGAAATCCAACCAGGAAGTGAGAAATCTGAGGTTGGCGATTTTCAACTCATCGCCTATTGAAAACAGTAGGATATGGATCTGTTTGCACTTCCTACGGCTTCCACTAGATGTCAACAGTCTGTAGAACCTTGAATGAAGCTTCTACTGTGATGTGAAGCCGGATGAGAGGGGACTGAGTCAGTGGTCTGGCAGAGAGCCAGGTCCTGGTCATGCACATTCCACATGATATCGCCTTGCGTTCCATTACTTCTATAGACACAAAGGAATTCTCCGGTTGGAACATTATTGAATATTTATGATAACAACATCCTAAAGATTGATTCTATACTTAGTTTGACAAGTTTATTCGACCTGTAATATACCTTTTTGAAGTTTTCGTCCGACGTTCGCCTGGACCTGCACGAGCGTTTGGATTTGTGTACTAAACGTGCTAACAAAAGTAGCTACTTGGACCTTTGTGACCCTTCCTCCAAGCTACTCAATACTGCCCCTGCAGCCATAAGAAGTTAAAGATCGGTACCAATATATCTGTAAAAGCCAAAAAAGGCCAACATCAGCAGATAATATCGGTCAACCGATATATCAGTCTGGCTTTAGTTTGTGCCTAGTGAACACAACCCTGGTCTGAAATAAACATCATCCATGGCCATGGTACAGTGTATCTCTACTAAATTATTGACAAGGTTCGGTTCTCTTCAAATTAAAACAGTGTATGCATGCAGCCTCGAGAATAGGCCACTAGTTATAGTAGGCATAAGCCAGTAACGACACGAATGGTGTGGGGGCTGTCTTTGGCAAAGTGGGTGGGGTTATATCCTGCCTGTGTTGCCCTGCCGGGTGTATCATCGGATGGGGCCACAGTGTCTCCTGACCCCTCCTGTCTCAGCCTTCCAGTATTTATGCTGCAGTAGTTTGTGTCGGGGGCTAGGATCAGTCTGTTATATCTGGAGTATTTCTCCTGTGTTATCCAGTGTCCTGTGTGAATTTAAGTATGCTCTCTCTAATTCTCTCTTTCTTTCTCTCTCTCGGAGGACCTGAGCCCTAGGACCATGCCTCAGGACAACCTGGCATGATGACTCCTTGCTGTCCCCAGTCCACCTGGCCGTGCTGCTGCTCCAGTTTCAACTGTTCTGCCTCGGGCTATGGGACCCTGACCTGTTCACCGGACGTGCTACCTGTCCCAGACCTGCTGTTTTCAACTCTCTAGAGACCGCGAAGCGGTAGAGATACTCAATGATCGACTATGGAAAGCCAACTGACATTTACTCCTGAGGTGCTGACTTGTTGCACCCTCGACAACTACTGTGATTATTATTATTTGACCATGCTGGTCATTTATGAACATTTTAACATCTTTGCCATGTTCTGTTATAATCTCCACCCGGCACAGCCAGAAGAGGACTGGCCACCCCTCGTAGCCTGGTTCCCTCTAAGTTTCTTCCTAGGTTTTGGCCTTTCTAGGGAGTTTTTCCTAGCCACCGTGCTTCTACACCTGCAATGCTTGCTGTTTGGGTTTAGGCTGGGTTTCTGTCCAGCACTTTGAGATATTAGCTGATGTAAGAAGGGCTATATAAATAAATTTGATTTGAAAATTAGATTTGAATAGACCAGAAATAAAAACAAAAACAGGCCAATTTCCTCAACATATACAAATGTCTCACCACAGGCACAAGAATACATTTACTGGTGTGGTGTAGTAGAGTGCAAGCAGCATACTCTGTGTGTGTATGTGTGTGTGTGTGTGTGTGTGTGTGTGTTGTGTGTGTGTGTGTGTGTGTGTGTGTGTGTGTGTGTGTGTGTGTGTGTGTGTGGGTGTGGTCTCTCTCTCTGTGTGTCTCTCTCTGTGTGTCTCTCTCTGTGTGTCTCTCTCTGTGTGTCTCTCTCTGTGTGTCTCTCTCTGTGTGTCTCTGTGAATGTATCTCAGGGACACCAACCTTAATGAAAATTGGTTTTCCAAAGAGGGAACTAGACATCATTTTTCTATTACAAGGCACTTACAAGGATGTAAGGATAGAATTGTAAAGCTAGATCAAGATAAAATTAAAGTAGTCAACCCGAGACTCAAATCAAATCAAATCAATCAAATCAAATTTATTAGTCACATACACATGTTAGCAGATGTTAATGCGAGTGTAGCGAAATGCTTGGCTTCTAGTTCCGACAATGCAGTAATAACCAACAGTAATCTAACCTAACAATTCCACGCCACTACCTTACACACACACACAAGTGTGAAGGGAAAAATATGTACATAAAAGAATATGGATGAGTGGTGGTACAGAACGGCATGGCAGATGCAGTAGATGGTATAGAGTACGGTATATACATGATTGAGATGAGTACTGTAGGTATGTAAACATAAAGTGGCATAGTTTAAAGTGGCTAGTGTACAGTATTGCATAAAGATGGCAAGATGCAGTAGATGATATAGAGTACAGTATATACATATGAGATGGGTAATGTAGGGTATGTAAACATTGTATTAAGTGGCATGCTTAAAGTGGCTAGTGGTACATTTTACTAATTTCCATCAATTCCCATTTTTAAAGTGGCTGGAGTTGAGTCAGTATGTTGGCAGCGGCCGCTAAATGTTAGTGGTGGCTGTTTAACAGTCTGATTGGCCTTGAAGATAGAAGCTGTTTTCAGTTTTTTCTTCTCGGTCCCTGCTTTGATGCACCTGTACTGACCTCGCCTTCTGGATGATAGCGGGGTGAACAGGCAGTGCTTGGGTGGTTGTTGTCCTTGATGATCTTTATGGCTTCCTGTGACATCGGGTGGTGTAGGTGTCCTGGAGGGCAGTAGTTTGCCCCTGGTGATGCGTTCTGCAGACCTCACTACCCTCTGGAGAGCCTTACGGTTGTGGCGGAGCAGTTGCCGTACCAGGCGGTGATACAGCCCGACAGGATGCTCTCGATTGTGCATCTGTAGAGTTTGTGAGTGCTTTGGTGACAAGCCGAATTTCTTCAGCCTCCTGAGGTTGAAGAGGCGCTGCTGCGCCTTCTTCACAACGCTGTCTGTGTGGGTGGACCAATTCAGTTTGTCCGTGATGTGTACACGAGGAACTTAAAACTTTCCACCTTCTCCACTACTGACCCGTCGATGTGGATAGGGGTGCTCCCTCTGCTGTTTCCTGAAGTCCACAATCATCTCCTTTGTTTTGTTGACGTTGAGTATGAGGTTATTTTCCTGACACACACTCCGAGGGCCCTCACCTCCTCCCTGTAGGCCGTCTCGTCGTTGTTGGTGACAAGCCTACCACTGTAGTGTCATCCGCAACTTGATGATCGAGTTGGAGGCGTGGCATGGCCACGCAGTCGTGGTGAACAGGGAGTACAGGAGAGGGTCAGAACGCACCCTTGTGGGCCCAGTGTTGAGGGTCAGCGGGTGGAGATGTTGTTACCTACCCTCACCACTTGGGCGGCCCGTCAGGAAGTCCAGGACCCAGTTGCACAGGGCGGGGTCGAGACCCAGGGTCTCGAGCTTGATGACGAGTTTGGAGGTCATTGTGTTAAATGCTGAGCTGTAATCGATGAACAGCATTCTCACATGGGTATCCTCTTGTCCAGATGGGTTAGGGCAGTGTGCAGGTGGTTGCGATTGCGTCGTCTGTGGACCTATTGGGTCGGTAAGCAAATTGGAGTGGGTCTGAGGTGTCCGGTAGGGTGGAGGTGATATGGTCCTTGACTAGTCTCTCAAAGCACTTCATGATGACGGAAGTGAGTGCTACGGGGCGATAGTCGTTTAGCTCAGTTACCTTAGCTTTCTTGGGAACAGGAACAATGGTGGCCCTCTTGAAGCATGTGAACAGCAGACTGGGATAAGGATTGATTGAATATGTCCGTAAACACACCAGCCAGCTGGTCTGCGCATGCTCTGAGGACGCGGCTGGGAATGCCGTCTGGGCTGCAGCCTTGCGAGGGTTAACACGTTTAAATGTTTTACTCACCTCGGCTGCAGTGAAGGAGACCCGCAGGTTTTGGTAGGGGCCGTGTCAGTGCACTGTATTGTCCTCAAAGCGGGCAAAAAAGTGTTTAGCCTGTCTGGGAGCAAGACATCCTGGTCCTCGACGGGGCTGGTTTTCTTTTTGTAATCCGTGATTGACTGTAGACCCTGCCACATCCACTTACTCTTTGTCTGAGCTGTTGAATTTCGACTCGATTTTGTCTCTGTACTGAGACTTAGCCTGTTTGATTGCCTTGCGGAGAGAATAGCTACACTGTTGTATTCGGTCATGCTTCCGTCACCTTGCCCTGGTTAAAAGCAGTGGTTCGCGCTTCAGTTTCACGCGAATGCTGCCGTCAATCCACGGTTTCTGGTTTGGGAATGTTTTTATCGTTGCTGGGGTACGACATCGTCAATGCACTTCCTAATGAACTCGCTCACCGAATCAGCATATTCGTCAATATTGTTGTGGACGCGATGCGAACATATTCCAATCCGCGTGATCGAAGCAGTCTTGAAGCGTGGATTCAGATTGGTCGGACCAGCGTTGAACAGACCTGAGCGCGGGAGCTGTTGTTTGAGTTTCTGTTTGTAGGCAGGAATCAACAAAATGGAGTCGTGGTCAGCTTTTCCGAAAGGGGGCGGGAGGGGCCTTGTAAGCGTCGCGGAAATTAGTGTAGCAATGGTCCAGTGTTTTTCCAGCCCTGGTAGCACAATCGATATGCTGATAGAATTTAGGGAGTTTTGTTTAGATTAGCCTTGTTAAAATCCCCAGCTACGATGAATGCAGCCTCAGGGTGTGTGTTTCCAGTTTACAAAGAGTCAGATAAAGTTCGTTCAGGGCCATCCATGTGTCTGCTTGGGGGGGAATGTATACGGCTGTGATTATGATTGACGAGAATTCCCTTGGTAGATAAGCGGTCGACATTTGATTGTGAGGAGTTCTAGATCAGGTGAACAGAACGACTTGAGTTCTTGTGTGTTATTTATGATGGTCACACCACTCTCGTTAATCATAAGGCATACCCCCCCGCCCTCTTCTTACCGGAAAGATGTTTGTTTCTGTCGCGCGATGCATGGAGAAACCAGCTGGCTGCACCGACTCCGTTAGCGTCCCTTGAGTTAGCCATGTTTCCGTGAAGCAGAGCACGTTGCAATCCCTGATGTCTCTCTGGAATGCTACCCGTGCTCGGATTTCATCAACCTTATTGTCAAGAGACTGGACATTGGCGAGTAGTATGCTAGGGAGTGGAGCGCGATGTGCCCGTCTCCGAAGCCTGACCACGAGACCGCCACGTTTTCCCCTTTTTCGGCGTCGCACAGGGTCGTCGGCTGGGATCAGATCCATTGTATTGTGTGGAAGGCAAAACACTGGATCCGTTTCGGGAAAGTCATATTCCTGGTAGGAACGATGGTGAGTTGACGTTAATCGTATATTCAGTAGTTCCTCCCGACTGTATGTAATGAAACCTAAGATTACCCGGGGTACCGATGTAAGAAATAACACGTAAAAAAACAAAATACTGCATATTTTCCAAGGAACGCGAAGCGAGGCTGCCATCTCTATCGGCGCCGGACTCACACAGCTCCACGGAGTGCTTACTGCTAATCGACAAACAGACAAGAAAACGATAATTAACATTAAGAGCTTAAGCGCTTTAGCGTACATAAACGCAAACAGGTTTGGCTACACAAATAGCACAAACAGCTCTCAACAGAATCAGCTTCCCAAAGAGAGCTTAGTGTGAACGGTTAAAAAGCAACTTCTCATTTTGAAAACTGCCTATGTAGCATCGATATGAGGCAGAAACCTTTATTCTAGTGTTAAAATTAACAAAATGTTTTAAATAGGATACTTTTGGTCATAATGGTATGTCATGGAATGAAGGGTACCGTAACAGTTTTCTTTGGGTTGGGTTTATTTCAATCCTCCCCACATACCCACAGCATCAAAGTAATCATCAATTCGGTGCGCAGCTGCACGCAACCCGATCGTAATGCCCATGGTCAATTTATTTTGACATTCGATATCCCTATGGGGCTAGTTAGCCAATTACACAATGTACATGAGACAATGTTTGAAAATGTCAACAGCTCCAAATTTCAATGAATTAAAAACCTCAAACAAACTATAAATTGTAGAAATTCATATACGAATACTGAAAGCATTGAGACAACTAAAAGATGCGCAGCATGAAAATAATTTACATTGTGTAATTTATTGACAGTCCCTAACTAGCCCCAGAGACAGGCTATCCAATGTCATGTCAAACCAATTTTACCAAGGTCGCACACCGGTTAATTGGCGAAAGTTAGGTAGCACTACTAGCTAGCCTCGGGGCATTTCCATCTAAAAGGACCCATGAGCACCAACGTGTTTATAGGAAGATGTAAAAATGGGTGTCAAATGAAAGCTAAGTCTGTATTTTTTTTAAATTAAGGCATATATATACATTTTTCAACTAATTTCCATCCTAAAAATGTGGAATAAGCAAAGGCTTTGATTTCTGACCAAACAGATAGAAAAGGGCTCTTACACAACATCTAGCAGAAAAAAATCTTAAAGGGTATTAGAAATACATCAACACACAATCATGTTGAAGTAAAAACCCCTGCCAACTAACATTAACAGTTATGATTTGCCTTGTGTACATTTAAGAAACACTGCCTTGTAATTCCATTACATAAAATCCACAAATCTTGAAGATATTTTCAAATTTCTCTCCCTTATGAAGAGGGAGGATAATGAAAGTTAATAGAAGTAACAAGTAAAGGTAGACCTACCAATTAGTTAAATGTTTTTACTGATATCAAGATTGTTTAGTCCAGACGTGGTTTGTCGTCCTCTCGTTTACTTTTTGTATTTTCAGTCTTTTTTGTATATATTTCAATTTATTTTTCAATCTCTTTTCCATATTTAAATTAAATATACCTTCCGGTAACCATACTCACTCAATATGACACGGATCCTAAAAAATTATTTAGACCTAGCCAGAACCTCCATCAGAAGCTAACCATCAGAGGCTAACCAGCTAATTAGCTACTAGCTATTTAGTCATTGTTAGGCACTGCTAGCGGCCTTTACCTTCTGCACAGGCACCAGACATTTTTTTAGCATGGATAATACCTGCCAGCCTCGGACTGTTTTTCTCCACTACAATGTCGGATTCCTGCCGTAAACCCTGGACCATTACTCCTGATCATCACAGCTAGCTAGCTGCCACCGAGTGACCCAGCCCCGAAGCTAGCCCTGAGCCAGGCCCACCTCCCGGCCTACTCTGTGATCACCCGGCTACTCAGCCGATGCCTCCCGGACTCTACCCCCAACATGGCTAGAATCCACTACTCGACCGGATACTTGCCGTAAACTCTGGACCTTTGCATCGGATCATTGCTGCTAGCTAACTGCTACCGAGTGGCTATCGTGGCTAACGCCCCTGCCTCGAAGCTAGCACCAGTTAGCCACGAGTAAGGCACATCTCCCGGCTAGCAAACAAAATAACTACAACTACAATACCTCTTTCGCCATCTAGCCAGAACCCTTTGTCGACACGGCGCCCCGCCGTACCACCACGACTGGTCCGCAGACGTAATTTAATCTGCTCTGCCCTCAACCGGCCTTTGTCGGACGTCGGAGCAGACGCTTCTACTTACCCCGACCTGCAAACTTTAAACGCCGTGTCTCCCGCGTGCTAGCGTAGTAATGACTACCCCGCGGCTTCCCTGTTCCATCTATAGCTGTACACTGGACCCTAAGATCACTTGGCTACTGATAAAATAATGTATATGTTGAAAGATAATGATAAAATAATTCCACTCTGAAACCTTATAACTGTATGAAATTGATTACAATCATAAAATTATAATCTGATGATGTGTGTAGTTTTAGTCAGAATTAGGTTAAACAATGTATCTGTATAGTGGAAAAACACAGACTGTCTGAGCAAGGTGTAGCTTAGGATTTGAACTTGTATGAGTGTGCCGAAGAAAAAAACGAGAACGGTTAAACTGTGTTTGGACCGACCTAACTAGGCCTCTGAGGAACCTAGGATAGCATAGGGAGTTCTTCTCAAGGTTTCCCTAATCTCGGGTGAATGGAACTGTCGGCTGGGCAGTGATACACAGTGCTGAGAACTATAGAGAAGGATAAAACTCACCTACTGTTTGTGTGGAAGTATGTGCGTAGGATACCTACTGTTTGTGTGGAAGTATGTGCGCAGCTATAAAATGGATGTCTTTGTATAATGGCCATTAGAGCGTTCTCGTGAATAAACTGTACTATCTTTTTGCATAAGCTGAGTCTTTGACTAATTATTATTAAACCCATGGTCTTACAAACCTGGTCGGTCAAACCTGGATTGGTCAAAGCTATTGATTGATAGTTATTATCATTGGGATTGAAAATTCTCTTGACAGCTACATAGCTGATGCCTGCTGGACTGTTCATTAATCACGGTACCCCACTTTGTTTATTTTTTGTTTATCTGTCGGCCCTATCTCCGAACTCAGGCCCTGTGTGTAGTTAACCGACCCTCTCTGCCCATTCATCGCCATTTTAACTGTTGTTGTTGTCTTAACTGATTAGCTGTTGTTGTCTTACCCGTTGTTGTCTTAGCTAGCTCTCCCAATCAACACCTGTGATTGCTTTATGCCTCGCCTTATGACTCTCTCAAATGTTAATATACCTTGTATACTGTTGTTTAGGATCGTTATCATTGTTTTAGTTTACTGCAGAGCCTTAGTCCACTCTACATGCCTCAGATAGATCCTTTGTCCCACCTTCCACACATGCGGTGACATCTCCCAGTATAACCAGCATGTCCAGAGATGCACCTCTCTTATCATCACTCAGTGCCTGGGCTAGGGCCACTGTACCTGCACCCCACCATACCCGTCTGCACATTATGCCCTGAATTTGTTCTACCACGCCCAGAAATCTGCTCCTTTTATTCTCTGTCCCCAATGCACTAGACGACCAGTTTTGATAGCCTTTAGCCGTACCCTTATTCCTACTCCTCCTCTGTTCCGCGGGTGATGTAGAGGTTAATCCAGGCCCTCCGTGTCCCGAGGCACTCTCATTTGTTGACTTCTGTAATCGAAAAAGCCTTGGATTCCTGCATGTAACATCAGAAGCCTCCTCCCTAAGTTTGTTTACTCACTGCTTTAGCACACTCCGCCAACCCTGATGTCCTTGCCGTGTCTGAATCCTGGCTTAGGAAGGCACCAAAAATTCTGAGATTTCCATCCCAACTACAACATTTTCCATCAAGATAGAACTGCCAAAGGGAAATAAGTCTCTCACAGTTGCCACCCGCTATAGACCCCCCCCCCCCCCCTCAGCTCCAGCTGTGCCCTGGACACCATATGTGAATTGATTGCCCCTCATCTATCTTCAGAGTTCATTCTGTTAGGGGACCTAAACTGGGATATGCTTAACACCCCAGCAGTCCTACAATCTAAGCTAGATGCCCTCAATCTCACACAAATGATCAAGGAGCCCACCAGGTACAACCCTAAATCTGTAAACATGGGCACCCTCATAGATATTATCCTGACCAACTTGCCCTCCAAATACACCTCTGCTGTTTTCAATTAGGATCTCAGCGATCACTGTATCATTGCCTGCGTCAACTATGGGTCTGCGGTCAAACGACCACCCCTCCACACTATCAAACGCTCCCTAAAACACTTTTGCGAGCAGGCCTTTCTAATCGACTTGGCCCGGGTATCCTGGAAGGATATTGGCCTCATCCTGTTAGTCGAGGATGCCTGGTCAATCTATAAAAGTAATTTACTCACCATCTTAAATAAGCATGCCCCTGTCAAAAAATGTAGAACGAAAAACAGATATAGCCCTTGGTTCACTCCAGACCTGACTGCCCTTGACCAACACAAAAACATCCTGTGGCAGACTGCAATAGCATCGAATAGACCCCGCGATATGCAACTGTTCAGGGAAGTCAGGAACCAATACCCGCAGTCAGTCAGGAAAGCAAAGGCTAGCTTTTTCAAACAGAAATTTGCAATTCAATAAGCATTTCTCTACGGCTGGCAATGGTTTCCTCCTGGCTATCCCAACCCTGGCCAACAGCTCCGCACTCCCCGTAGCTACTTTCCCAAGCCTCCCCAGCTTCTCCTTCAGCCAAATCCAGAAAGCAGATGTTCTGGACCCTCTCTTTCTAAAATGATCCGCCGCCATTGTTGCAACCCCTATTACTAGACTGTTCAACCTCTCTTTCGTATCGTCCGAGATCCCTAAAGATTGGAAAGCTGCCGCGTTCATCCCCCTCTTCAAAGGGGGAGACACTCTAGACCCAAACTGTTATATACCTATATCCATCCTGCCCTGCCTTTCTAAAGTCTTTGAAAGCCAAGTTAATAAACAGATCACTGACCATTTCTAATCCCACCGTACCTTCTCCGCTATGCAATCCGGTTTCCGAGCAGGTCACGGGTGCACCTCAGCCACGCTCAAGGTACTAAACGATATCATAATCGCCATCGATAAAAGACAATACTGTGCAGCCGTCTTCATCGACCTGGCCAAGGCTTTCGACTCTGTCAATCACCGTATTCTTATCGGCAGACTCAATAGCCTTGGTTTTTCAAATGACTTCCTCACCTGGTTCACCAACTACTTCGCAAACAGAGTTCAGTGTTTCAAATCGGAGGGCCTGTTGTCTGGACCTCTGTCAGTCTCTATGGGGGTACCACAGGGTTAAATTCTCGGGCCGACTCTTTTCTCTGTAAATATCAATGATGTCGCTCTGGCTGTGGGTGATTCCCTGATCGACCTCTACGCAGACGACACCATTCTGTATACATCTGGCCCTTCTTTGGACACTGTGTTAACTAGCCTCCAAACGAGCTGCAATGCCATACAACACTCCTTCTGTGGCCTCCAACTGCTCTTAAACACTAGTAAAACCAAATGCATGCTTTTCAACCGTTCGCTGCCCACATCCGCCCGCGTGACTAGCATCACTACGCTGGACGGTTCTGACCTATAATATGTGGACACCTACAAATACCTAGGTGTCTGGCTAGACTGTAAACTCTCATTCCAGATTCATATTAAACATTTCCAATCCAAAGTCAAATCTAGAATCGGCTTTCTATTTCAAAACAAAGCCTCCACTCACGCTGCCAAACTGACTATCCTACCAATCCTCGACCTTGGCAATGTCATCTACAAAATAGGTTCAGCCTGGAAAATTCCAGAAAATGATGTCATGGCTTTAGAAGCTTCTGATAGGCTAATTGACATCATTTGACTCAATTGGAGGGAAAATCGGCCAAGAACCACATGTCTGGTTCATCCTTGGGAGCAATTTCCAAACGCCTGAAGGTGCCACGTTCATCTGTACAAACAATAGTACGCAACTATAAACACCATAGGACCACACAGCCGTCATACCGCTCAGGAAGGAGACGCGTTCTGTCTCCTAGAGATGAACGTACTTTGGTGCGAAAAGTTCAAATCAATCCCAGAGCAACAGCAAAGGACCTTGTGAAGATGCTGGAGGAAACAGGTACAAAAGTATCTGTCACGCTCGTTTAGAGATTGATTGGATCAAGGGGCAGCGTTGTAGGCGTACATCTTACTTTATTAAAAATTAACACCGAAAAAACCAACAAATACAAACGAAACGTTAAGTTCTAGGCTGCTCATAGGCACACACACAAAAACAAGATCCCACAAACTAAAGGTGGAAAAAAGGCTGCCTAAGTATGATCCCCAATCAGAGACAACGTTAGACAGCTGCCTCTGATTGGGCAACCATACCGGCCAACAAAGCAATAGAAAAACTAGAATGCCACCCCAAATCACACCCCGACCTAACCAAATAGAGAAATAAAAAGGCTCTAAGGTCAGGGCGTGACAGTATCTATATCCATAGTAAAACGAGTCCTATATCGACATAACCTGAAAGGCCACTCAGCAAGGAAGAAGCCGCTGCTCCAAAACCACCATAAAAAAGACAGACTACGGTTTGCAACTGCAACATGGGACAAAGATCGTACTTTTTGGAGAAATGTCCTCTGGTCTGATGAAACAAAAATAGAACTGTCTGGCCATAATCACCATCATTTTGTTTGGAGGAAAAAGGGGGAGGCCTGCAAGCCGAAGCAGCATCATGTTGTGGGATGCTTTGCTGCAGGAGGGACTGGTGCACTTCACAAAAAAGATGCCATGATGAGGAGAATTATGTGGATATATTGAAGCAACATCTCAAGACATCAGTCAGGAAGTTAAAGATTGGTCACAAATGGATCTTCCAAATGGACAATGACCCCAAGCATACTTCCAAAGTTTTGGCAAAAGGGCTTAAGGACAACAAAGTCAAGGTATTGGAGTGGCCATCACAAAGCCTGACCTCAATCCTATAGAAATGTTGTGGGCAGAACTGAAAAAGCATGTGCAAGCAAGGAGGCCAACAAACCTGACTCAGTTACACCAGCTCTGTCAGAGGAATGGGACAAAATTCACCCAATTTATTGTGGGAAACTTGTGGAAGGCTACCCGAAAAATTTGACCCAAGTTAAACAATTTAAAGGCAATGCTACAAATACTAATTGAGTGTATGTAAACTTCTGATTCACTGGGAATGTGATGAAAGAAATAAAAGCTGAAATAAATCATTCTCTCTACTATTATTCTGACATTTCACATTCTTAAAATAAAGTGGTGATCCTAACTGACCTAAACTGGGAATTTGTACTAGGATTAAATGTCAGGAATTGTGAAAAACTGAGTTTAAATGTATTTGGCTAAGGTGTATGTAAACTTCTGACTTAAACTGTATATATATATATATAATATTATATATATATATATATATATATATATATATATATAAATAATAAGGATTTTTACCTCTCACCAGTCTCGCCATTGCCAAAATTACATTTTGGCAAGCATTTATTATACTAGCAAACAATTATTGTGAATCATCCTATATTGTCCCTAACATCTGTTGCTACCTCACAACAGTTGTGGGATTTACACACACCCACACCCTCAACCCCTTTCCCCCCCACAACAATCATAGACTCAGATTCTCAACAGTTGCATCATCCCAGAGCCCACTCAAGAAAGGTCTTGATTTATGAATGCATATACAGTTGCAGCTGTATGAGAAGGCCTGCAAAACTGCGCAAAGAAATGGGCAGAAATCGGGAGATTTGATTAACCATTGTCATGTCCTAGATGATGGAGGTCAGATATACCCCCTTCCCCTGAAACACCCACAACATGGTCCCCTGCAGTGACCATATTCCCAAGCATCTCCGTGCGGACTGGTCTTGATAAATCATTGATAAATCATCTATTTTCACACGCACGACATGGGGAATCTTTAGCAAAATAGCCCAGTACTGTACTCCAGACCGTCATGTTGTACAGCACCATATTTTCCGTTCCAGTCTAACAGAAACCCAGAGGGTTTTTCATTTTTCTTAGAATAGAAACACCATAAATATTAATCAAATTAATCCCAAACTCTAAAAGTAATTGGAAAGGTAGATACAAATGATTTGTGACATTGTGGTTACAATAAAGAACGTAAACAAGATGTAAACAAGATGCTGCGCTTTTATTTACAGTACTGATGGACAGCTGGTGGCATTTTGAAAACAGGTTTTCAAACACTTGTAGCCCGGCTACTGTACAGCAGGTGTGAACATCCCTGTTACATTTCTAACTCAAAACAGCAGTACAGTATTTATTCATCAACATCTTTATGCTTCAGTTAATAAAATAACTAGAAACAGTTATCATTCAAAATGAGCTGTTTATCTAAAAAAAAATGTCATTGCAACCAAAGGGAACAGACGAAATGGACATTGTTTTCATCAAGCCAGCTTCTTTCTATGGTGCTACCCGTTCCAGGGTTAGGACCACCACAAGAGGACTTGAACATGAGCCGGAGCTGAGAGGATCAGCAAAACCAAAAGGTATTTTGGTTTCAGTACATTTTCTTAAAAATCCTTTTTTTTTTATATAGCCTATCAATGTTTAGGCATACTGTGTAATAAAATCGATAATTCAATAAAGGTTAAATAAAACATTTTAACAAATTGTCACGCCCTGGCCTTAGTTATTTTTGTTTTCTGTAATATTTTGGTTAGGTCAGGGTGTGACAGGGGGGATGTTTGTGTATAGTTGTCTCGTCTGGGGTGGTTGTATGGTATAGGGGGTTTGGGAGAAGTGTCTATGTGTAGTGTTTAGTGTCAGCACTATTTGTTTGAATAGCTTCACGGTCGTCTGTTTGTTTGTTTTGTTTTTTTGTTTCGTCTTCATAATAAAGAAGATGTCTTTCTATCACGCTGCGCCTTGGTCCACTCTGCCTCATTAGCGCCGATCGTGACAGAATTACCCACCAAACTCGGACCAAGCAGCTGTTAAGCAGCAGCAGGAGCAGCGCATACAGGATTCTTTGGACTTGGAGGAGATACTGGAAGGTAAGGGACCTTGGGCACAACCGGGAGAATTCGCCTCCCTCGTGAAGAGCTGGAGGCAGCTAAAGCCGAGAGGAGGCGATATGAGGAGGCAGCACGGAAGCAAGGCTGGAAGCCCGCCGAGTAAAACCCAAAAATTTCTTGGGGAGGCTACAAGGGAGTGTGGGCGAAGTCAGGTAGGGACCTGCGCCAACTCCCTATCTTACCGTGGAGTGCGAGAGTATGGGCAGACACCGTGTTATGCGGAACGAGCGCATCGGTGTCTCCTGTACGTGTGCATAGCCCGGTGCGGGTTATCTCCACTCTCCCGCACTGGCAGGGCTAGATTGAGTATTGAGCCAGTGCCATGAAGCCGGCTCAACGCGTCTGGTCTCCAGTGGGTCTCCCCTCGGGCCGGCGATACATGGCACCAGCCTTACGCATGGTGTCCCCGGGTTCGCCTACACAGCCCAGTGCGGGTTATTCCACCTCCCCGCACTGGTCGGGCGACGGGGAGCATACAACCAGGTAAGGTGGGCAGGCTCAGTGCTCAAGGGAGCCAGTACGCCTGCATGTCCGGTATATCCGGCGCCACCTCCCGCCCCAGCCCAGTACCACCAGTGCCAACACCACGCACCAGGCTTCCAGTGTGTCTCCAGAGCCCTGTTCCTCCTCCACGCACTCGCCGTATGGTGCGTGTCTCCAGCCCGGTACCTCCAGTTCCGGTACCACGGCACCAGGCCTACTGTGCGCCTCAGCCGCCAGAGTCTGCCGTCTGCCCAGTGCCGCCTGCACTGTCCGTCTGCCCCAGAGCCGCCTGCGCTATCCGTCCTCTACCCAGAGCCGTCAGAGACGCTGCCCGGTCGGTCAGGTCGCTGCTCCCGTGATCGCCGTCAGAGTGCCGCCGTCTGTCCCGAGCCGTCAAGTGTGTCGCGCAAGCGCGTCAGGCCCACAGTCCTGTCACGGGAGCGGTCACGAGCCGGCCCTTCTGTCCGAGCCGTACAGAGCTGCCCGGTCTGTCCCGAGCCGCTAGAGCGATCCGCCAGTCAGGAAGCAGCCAGAGCCGTCCGCCAGACAGGAGCAGCCAGAGCCTTCCGCCAGACAGGATCAGCCAGAGGCCCGTCCCGCAGGACAGGATACAAGGCGCAGGAGCCGTCAGCCAGCCAATGACCAGCCAGAGCCCGCATCCAGCCAGGATCTGCCAGAGGCGCCAATCAAGTCTGCAGAGCCAACGGTCTGCCAGAGCCGCCCAGCCAGCCAGCGATCTGCCAGCAGCTGCCAGCCAGCCAGATCTGCCAGGCCGAATCGCAGCATCTGCCAGGCCGCCAGATCTGCCAGAGGCAATCGCCGGCATCTGCCCAGAAGCCGCCCATGCAGCCAGGATCTGCCCAGAGCCGCCAATGCACCAGGATCCTGCCAGAGCCGCCAACCGATTAAAGGAACAATCATGCCAGAGCCACCAAAAGCGCGCGTATTAACTATGGTGGAGTGGGAGGTCACGTCCCGCACCCAAAGCCGCCGCACGTAAGGAAGCGCCACCCGGACCCTCCCTGTCTGGTGCTCAGCGTTTTGCGGCCGGAGTCCGCACCGTTTGGGCGGGGGGGGTGTACTGTCTCGCCTGGCCTTCAGTTATTTTGTTGTTCTGTAACTATTTGGTTTAGGTCAGGGCTGCTGACAGGGGGGATGTTTTGTGCTTAGACTCTGTCTCGCATCCTGGGGTGGTTGTATGTGTATAGGGGGTTTTGGGCGAGTGTATGGGTTTGTGTTGAGTGTAGGTGTCTAGGTAAGTCTATGGTTGCCTGAATGGTTCTCAATCAGAGACAGCTGTCATTCATTGTCTCTGATTGGGAGCCATATTTAAGGCAGCCATAGACAGTAGGCTTTTGGTGGGTAATTGTCTATGTGTAGTGTTTAGTGTCAGCACTATTTGTTTGAATAGCTTCACGGTCGTCTGTTTGTTGTTTTTTTGTTTCGTCTTCATAATAAAGAAGATGTCTTTCTATCACGCTGCGCCTTGGTCCACTCTGCCTCATTACGACGATCGTGACACAAATGGTGTACTACAAACATGCAAACAACCATCCGTGGAGATCAGTGGACAAAGGGCTGGACAACGGGCCACGTCGAAAAACGCATGGTTGCCAAGAAAGCGGTTAGTTTTGCTAGATTCTTCAAATGTGTACGCAGCATTTGTGTGTTGGAGTCACTTTTAATTCTTAATTGATCTACCGTTTCTATCATAGGCCACTGTAATCGATGGGGGCTCAGCGCGGTACCATTCTGCTCATCTGATGAAGGTGCACATGGATCAGATTCAAACTTTGAAGACAGATCGAGTCATTGAAGGCAGACCATCAGAAAGAGAAACATTATTGGAGGGCAGAGATACGGGCGTCAGCTGATGCATTGGTCCAGAGCCAGGCGGCATTGGCGGAGAGTCAGGTGGAGAATGACGCGTTGAAGAGGGCGAGGAACGAGATGGAGTCACAATCCATCCCAGGCACACCTGTGAGCTCTGGAACTCCACCTCCGACAGGCAGAGTCAACATACTTGGCGGGTTCGTCAGGTCGTCGGTACACCCTGACATTTCCATTCCTCTCCTGACAACAGAAATTGACCAACTGCTCACCAGGCACAGCAAGGGCCGCCCGGGCCGTTATGCTGTTCTGCTATTCCATGGATGTGTAACCGAAGAGAGATACCACAAGTGGGCACAGAATACCAATTGGGATGGATCCCGAGGCAAATGTGGCTTACCAGTGAACCTCCGGGTGTTCATCATTAATACTGTGTCTCAGAAGTGTCTGTCCATGACTGATGCAACCACAAAAAGCATTGAAGACAGAGTTAATGAGTACTTGAGGTCACCGAGAAAGACTGAACATGGCCTGCTCTCCCTTATGTGAGGAATTAGGCACTTTCCCATGTTTACTACAGTATGTACTGTAGGCTATGTTTACTTGTCAGACTGCATAGTAGCTTAATAAACAAATGCAGGTGGCTTCTGTCTTCAAAATGTGTTGAATGCTTTATTATCCAAATGTAAAAGCATATACTGTACAGTACTGTATTTCTTCATCAGCATCTTTATGCTTTCCTTAATAAAATAATGATAAAAATACTCTTTCAAACACACACAGTCACGTTGTACAGCACCATTATGGCTATTAGCAGGGCTATATTTTGGCCTTTATGGGCGGCGCACAATTGGCCCAGAGTTTCTCTCCCTCTAAAAACATAAATGTTTTGGCCTTTACAAATATTATTTTGGCATTTATTCAGATTACAATCACTCTCTTTCATTTTTTAAAATTCAAAATAACCTCAAATATCGTTATATATTATCAAGTTGATGACACAGTCATATAGCCGGCACCTACATAAAGCTGAGTGACTCACTTATTCATGGCTTTGGATCAAAATAAATAAGTACCAACATTCTTTCTGTCTTTAATAAATGCATGTTTTTATTATCCTGACCTGGACACCATGTACAGTATAATAGCCCATTATAATAGCTCATTCAAAGGTGAAATCCATTAACACCATGATAATGTAATTCATTGCCCTTGACAATCAACCGTTCTCTGTTGTGGATGATGTTGGCTTTCGCCGACTGGTCGAGCGCTATTTTTCAGCTGTTGCCCTACTGGAGTTACACAGTATTGTTGAAATGCACATCCATGAGCTACTTGCTACTGCTATTAACTTCACAACAGACATTTGGACCAGCGATGTCAGCCCCATGAGCATGCTGAGTCTGACAGCACAGTGGGTCGACGAGGATTTCATACTGAGGAAAGCCGTATTGCATGTTCAAGAATGTGCTGGTTCTCATACCGCTGCTGCCATTTCAATGGCATTAGAGACCATGTTTGAGACTTGGAAACATGAACACACTCCTAGCTCCATTCGAACAACTGACTCGAGAAATAAGTTAATCAACTGCGTCTGCAGCAGACGTGATACCCTCTGTCATGGCAATGAAACGCCTGGTCAACATAACTGCCGACACAGACCGTGGGGTTAAAACTTGCAAAAGTACTCTACTACAGTCGTGGCCAAAAGTTTTGAGAATGACACAAATATAAATGTTCAAAAAGTCTGCTTCCTCAGTTTGTATAATGGCAATTTGCATACACTCCAGAATGTTATGAAGAATGATCAGATGAATTGCAATTAATTGCAGTCCCTCTTTGCCATGCAAATTAACTGAATCCCCCAAAAACATTTCCACTGCATTTCAGCCCTGCCACAAAAGGACCAGCTGACATCATGTCAGTGATTCTCTCATTAACACAGGTGTGAGTGTTAACGAGGACAAGGCTAGAGATCACTCTGTCATGCTGATTGAGTTTGAATAACAGACTGGAAGCTTCAAAAGGAGGGTGGTGTTTGGAATCATTGTTCTTTCTCTGTCAAACAGGGTTACTTGCAAGGAAACACGTGCCGTCATCATTGCTTTGCACAAAAAGGGCTTCAAAGGCAAGGATATTGCTGCCAGTAAGATTGCACCTAAATCAACCATTTATCGGATCATCAAGAACTTCAAGGAGAGCAGTTCAATTGTTGTGAAGAAGGCTTCAGGGCGCCCAAGAAAGTCCAGCAAGCACCAGGACCGTCTCCTAAAGTTGATTCAGCTGCGGGACCGGGGCACCACCAGTACAGAGCTTGCTCAGGAATGGCAGCAGGCAGGTGTGAGTGCATCTGCACGCACAGTGAGGCGAAGACTTTTGGAGGATGGCCTGGTGTCAAGAACTTCTCTCAAGGAAAAACATCAGGGACAGACTGATATTCTGCAAAAGGTACAGGGGTAAATTCATTTTCTCTGATGAATCCCCTTTCCGTTTGTTTGGGCCATCCGGAAAAAAAGCTTGTCCGGAGAAGACAAGGTGAGCGCTACCATCAGTCCTGTGTCATGCCAACAGTAAAAGCATCCTGAGACCATTCATGTGTGGGGTTGCTTCTCAGCCAAGGGAGTGGGCTCACTCACAATTTTGCCTAAGAACACAGCCATGAATAAAGAATGGTACCAACACATCCTCCGAGAGCAACTTCTCCCAACCATCCAGGAACAGTTTGGTGACAAATAATGACTTTTCCAGCATGATGGAGCACCTTGCCATAAGGCAAAAGTGATAACTAAGTGGCTCGGGGAACAAGACATCAATATTTTGGGTCCATGGCCAGGAAACTCTCCAGACCTTAATCCCATTGAGAACTTATGGTCAATCCTCAAGAGGCGGGTGGACAAACAAAAACCCACAAATTCTGACAAACTCCAAGCATTGATTATGCAAGAATGGGCTGCCATCAGTCAGGATGTGGCCCAGAAGTTATTTGACAGCATGCCAGAGCAGATTGCAGTGGTCTTGAAAAGAAGGGTCAACACTGCAAATATAGACTCTTTGCATCAACTTCATGTAATTGTCAATAAAAGCCTTTGACACTTATGAAATGCTTGTAATTATACTTCAGTATTCCATAGTAACATCTGACAAAAATATCTAAAAGACACTGAAGCAGCAAACTTTGTGGAAATTAATATTTGTGTCATTCTCAAAACTTTTGGCCACGACTGTAGAGGCTGTAAACAAGCGATTCGGTGGCATTCTCTCTGAGCCTCTTTACTGTGTCGCCACCATGCTCGATGCTAGGTACAAGGACCGCTACTTAGATGCAGACAAGAAACAGGGTTTACGTGAAATGTTACAGACACATCTGGACAAGATGGAAACGGACACAGTGACAGTGCGCACAGAGGAAGAGAGGCCACGGACAGACAGAGCTGAAATTTCACTGCTTGACATGCATGATGAATTCCTGGTTGAGACTGAACAAATGAACAACGAAACAGCACAGCAAGTAAGTGAAAGAAATAGGTTTTGATTATGTTTTACTGGTAAACATACGTAAATGGGGACATATGTAAATGTCAACAAAATAACTTTTTGGTCTCTGTGTGTGTTTCAACTATTTCACTGAACTAGAATGCTTAAAAGGCCGCTAAAATTATAAATATCGGTATAGTTTTTTTTGGCAAGGAAAATATTGGATATCGGTATCGGACAAAAATGTAATATCGGTGTATCCATAACTGACACCTACAGTATAGCTGAAACACACACAATCCTACAGTATGGCTAAGAAACACACACCGTCCTGAAATACGGCTGAAACACACTGACACCTACAGTATAGCTGAAACACACACAGTCCTGAAGTAAGGCTGAAACACACTGACACCTACAATATAGCTGAAAAACACACAGTCCTACAGTACGGCTGAAATACACACACACACACACACACACAGAGAAATACAGAGACACACACACACACAGTCCTACAGTATGGCTAACAAACACAACACCATCCTGAAGTAAGGCTGAAACACACTGACACCTGTCAGAGACTTCCGTCACCCAAGTCATAGACCGTTTCCTCTGCTACAGCACGGCACGCGGAACCGGAGCGCCAAGTCTAGGACCAAAAGGCTTCTTAACAGCTTCTACCCCAAAGCCATAAGACTGCTGAACAACTAATAAAATGGCCACCGGACTATTACATTSMCCCCCCCCCCCCCCCAYTTGYTTTGTACACTGTTGCTACTCGCTGTTTATTATCTATGCATAGTCACTCCTACCTACAGGTAGAAATTACCTCGACTAACCTGTTCCCCCGCACATTGACTTGGTACCTGTACCCCCTGTATATACTGTAGCCTCGTTATTGTTATTTTATTGTGTTACTTTTGACTGTTTTTTACTTTAGTTTATCTGGAAAATATTTTCTTAACCAACAGTACAGTTCAAGAAGAGTTAAGGGCTTGTAAGTAAGCATTTCACGGTAAGGTCTACACTTGTTGTATTTGGCGCATGTGACAAATAAAGTTTGATTTGAGTATAGCTGAAACACACACAGTCCTACAGTACGGCTGATTTTGGCAATGAAGCCCTTTATCTACTTCCCCAGAGTCAGATGAAACTTGTGGATACCATTTGTATGTCTCTGTGTGAGGTTTAAAGGTAGTTGCTAACTAGCGTTAGCACAATTTCTAACTAGCATTAGCACATAGACTGGAAGTCTACGGTAACTGCTTGTCATTGCGCTAACGATAGTTAGCATTGGCTCACGTAACTACCTCTAACTTCCTTTAAACTGGATGCAGAGAGACAAAAATGGTATCCGAGTTCATCCGACTATGGCAATAGATACAGTAAAGGGCGTCATTGCCAAAATCCCAAAGTATCCCTTTAACCACTCTATGAAATGATCATAAACGGCCAAATTCTGAAATTACAAAACGAGCAAAATGATATGCAAAATCTATCTGAGAACCATTGCATATGATTGTTAAGAGGATCTCAAAAACATGGATCTCACTTGGGGTTTTAATAGCACACAGAGAGGAGGCCAATTTCACTTCCAGCTTGTCTTGTTTCAGTTGATCGGCTTAGAGAGAAGGGGTGTTATAGTAGCATGTAAATTATTCCAAAGATAAACTACAAAAGTTGGGAGCGTGAAATCCCAGTCTTGTTGAATCGTTGAGAAATGGGAAGCGGTCTAAAATCCACTTAATGATGGATTAATCAGAGTAAGTAACACAAACAACCCAGCCCAACTTCCTGCAGGAATACATCAAAGTTCACTCCCCATTCTGCTACATCTGTCGAAACTTGCCATCTTTTCATGGCAGTCCCTAGAGAAAGATGGGCAAAGACAGACAGAGGGGGAAAGCCATTTGAATTGCACATGCTCGGCGTGCGCTGCCTGCATGATGCCACTAGCGCTACTGATAAGCACCTCACTACACACCCTGCAGTAAAATTAGGTTAGCCTTGTTGTTTTCAACAATGTCTCCACTCTCCAACTCACTTACAATGAGAGAGACAGCTCAGTACTCCCTTTGATATTTTAGCAATGAACATGGTCTAAGAGAGAGGAGAACTATGTTTGAAAGCTTTTCATGTGTCACCACATTTCATGCATGCGTGACCTCCTGTGCCTCAAAGCCATTTCCTCTGACTGGTCGTGATGACAACATTTGTTCAGCTGGTTGCCCATTTATTTCTCAGTGCAACGGCAAACCTTAAGAATGCCACCTTATTAGAACTGTTTTCACCTTCAACCCACAGTGAGAGGACTAGGAATATTTTCTATACCCATGAAAAATGCAGTGTTAGTGTTAAGGTCAGGGAAAAACCAACAAGGTAGGCCCTATTTCATGAAAATCTATTGATTTTGTGAGAACGTCATATCGATCATGGTTGGTAGCACACACAAACACACACTCGCACGCAAAAGTAAAAATACAGAATGAATCATGCTGCTGATCAAGAAGATGAGCATGAATTACACTTGGTTCTATACTAGGATGATGGAAAGAGCTTTATGGTAAAACACTGACTGTATCACCAGGGGTTAGAACATATCCAGCTGCTCCTCTGATTAAACTATCTTCCTCTTTCGCCCCTGACTCATATCACAGACAAATGCTTTACTCTGTTCTTAAATCAAATCTAATTCTGTGCATCAGGGTTGAAGTCAATGTGATTTTCAAATCAATAAATTAAGTAGGTGAAGTAAATCAATTGCTGAATTGACAAATTCTCATAGAAAATAATTGGCCATTCTCAATTCATGAACTGAATTTCAATTCACTGCCTGAATTGAACATTTAATTGACCCCTACCCTGCTGAGCATCATACTGTACATAAACATGCATTATACAGTAAGCTACAGTTGAAGTCAGAAGTTTACATACACTTAGGTTGGAATCATTAAAACTTGTTTTTCAACCACTCCACAAATGTCTTGTTAACAAACTATAGTTTTGGCAAGTCGGTTAGGACATCTACTTTGTGCATGACACAAGTAATTTTTCCAACAATTGTTTACCAGCCTAATTGTTACCGAATAGCCAAACTGAGATTTAGTGAATGCTAAAATCTGACATTGATTGATTTATCAATACGAGTCCCCCATGCTTGTCCCAAAGCAGTGCGATAGTGCTGTCCCAATCAAAACGGTGCTGAAATTATCATCTAGGTGACCACACATGACTATTGCTTTAAATTAGTATAACGGTAGAATATGACTTTGGGAGTTTCCTTTCAATCGAGTACAGCTTTAACTGAATTAACAAAGACGCAACACAATATGGAATTTTATTAAATAGTTTGAGGAATGGCGTCGTGTCCGAGGGAAGATCGTCTAGCCCTATGCGGGTCTACTGGCATCGAAACCCCCCAGCTGGGGTAAAGGAGTTCCAATGACAGACCTTAAGGTTATTATAGCTAGTGGTGGCTGTGGAGGTGGATGGTTGTCAAAAACTGTTGCTGAAAAACAGCAAGTGAGAAAACAAATATAAATACATCCCAAGATTTACAAATGATAGCCCCACTGAGCGCAAACAAGATGGGAAGGCGTATCGCTGCAGAATACTGTGGTAGCCATGCTGGTTAAGTGTGCCTTGAATTCTAAATAAATCACTGAGTGTCACCAGCAAAGCACCCCCACACCTCCTCCTCCATGCTTCACGGTGGGAACCACACATGCGGAGATCATCCGTTCACCTACTCTGCGTCTCACAAAGACACGGTGGTTGGTACTAAAAATCTCAACTTTGGACTCATCAGACCAAATGACAGATTTACGCTTGTTTCTTGGCTCAAGCACGTCTCTTCTTATTATTAGTGTCCTTTAGTAGTGTTTTCTTTGCAGCAATTCGACCATGAAGGCCTGATTCACGCAGTCGCCTCTGAACAGTTGATGTTGAGATGTGTCTGTTACTTGAAGTCTTTGAAGCAATTTTCCGGATTGACTGACCTTCGTGCCTAAAGGTAATGGATTGTCGTTTCTCTTTGCTTATTTGAGGTGGTCTTGCCATAATATGGACTTGGTCCTTAACCAAATAGGGCTATATTCTGTATACCACCCCTACCTTGTCACAACACAACTGATATGCTCAAACAGTATATAGAAAATAGTAAAAATAAAGAAAAACCCTGGAATGAGGAGATGTGTCCAAACTTTTGACTGGTACTGTACATTATAAGCAAGAATTTGATACATGCATGCCTTCACTTGCATTAGCCTACTTTATTACAATATTACATTATTTTGCCATTCAGTTGATCATAGCACAACTGTCTTATACTATCATACTCCAACATCTCAGATGTTTATGTTTTTGTTGAGTCCTCTCTGAGTCTTTGCAAACAAACAATAGCACCAAAATATATTTAAGGTGAGTTTTCCTCTCTGCACTTTTTCTAGGCCTAATGGCTGTTTCCTTGTCTCCTCACTTCGCTGCATAGTTTTCCACGCCATTTTAAATCAATATACTGCTCTGTTTTCTAGAAATCAGGCTTTTTTATCAGACTCATTTAATTTCTGTGATGTCGGACCAGGGCTCGGGCTTCAGCACACCGGGCTTGGGTCGGACCAGTCTCATATTTTCAGGCCCAATGAGAACTCTAATGGGGAGTTGAAGGGAATCAAGGGACTGTGATTCCAGTTGAGTTGTGCTTCCTTTTGCTGTGTCAATTATTGTTCTCTCATCTTGCTGATATCCCTAGCCCTTCTTGGTCAAATCTCCTCTCCACTTCTGATTGCAACAAATCCACCACTTCAAAGAACTGAGTTCTCCTGCATTGTGTGCCACCACTTCAGTCTCCATTGTCTGGCGATAGCGGGCTGGGGTTCTGCTCACTCTGTGGGGCGCGTTGTCTGTGGGCATCTTGAGGCCGATTTGGATAGCACATGCCATCACCTTGGTCATAAATGGCTGTCATTGTTATAATTTTAATTTTTTCATTGTTCAATTTGATTGATGTTACATGTCATATTAGTACATTAGTATGTATGTATTGCATGTGTTTTATCCTTGTGTTCTCTATGTGTGTCATTCATTTAATTAAAATAAATGTAATACAAACCTTGGCTGTCATCTCCTCCACGACACGGTCATCTCTCAGTACCCTTTTTATTGCAACAGTACAAAATTCTTACACCTCATCTGCAAGGGGTGCTAGCATTTTGCAATTTCACCACAGCAAACCTACTTCCCGTGGCTATGGGCTTGGGTGATATACGTTTTATACCGTATACCTGGGGTATTTCGAAATACCGACGGTATAATTTTCAATACCGTTTAAAAAATATATATTACTTGTTTTGGGGGGAGGAGGGTTGGGGGCACCCACGCCTCGCGGGAGTTGTGTGCTACGCCACAGCTTATAACTAACTATAAGTTAAGTCTAACTATAAGAAATCTAAGATGAGTCAAATAAATTATATCCAGCTCAGGCCTCCAGCTATGCATTTGGTTAGCTAACTTGCTAGCTAAGTGGCTAGATGTCAAGATCAAGCTTATTGGTTACAACCAAGACATTCAATCCCCAAGATCCCTGTTGCCTTAATTGTTTTGTGCGTAAAAAAATAATAAGTACAGCGCCCGTGTGCACTTTCCGTAATACCGTATACCCCAGTATGGTGCAGAAACTGGATGACGGTATGAACATCTAGATACTGCACAACCCTAATGTTAATACCTTATGATCATAGCACAACTGTCTTATCCTATCATACTCCAAAATCTCAGATGTTTATGTTTTTGTTGAGTCTTTGGTTGAGTCCTCTCTGAGTCTTTGCAAACAAACTATAGCACCAAAATATATTTAAACCTGGAATCCTTAATGGTGAAACTGCCACATCCGTTTGGGATATAAACAACAAAGAAGTTACTGCAAAAAACACAGTTTGTTTTCCCTCGGACATCATTGCTCACGCAATAGAACAGCAGAATATGTACTGCACTTTTTTTTTTGCCACACTTCTCACCTCCATTTAACCCACAAAAAAAAAACAATAACAAAGTTGCTGGGGCTGTACTTTTTTACTGATTAGTTCCCCTCTGTTTATTTCGCACTCAAACATCCATATGGACAACCTCACACTATGTGGACGTGGACAACCACATACACACCGAGCAACCCCCCTTCCTATACAACTGTAGGATTTTCAAATCCAAACAAGGAGAGTTCTCAATCCCCGGGGGGAAAAAACAGAACCAATCAAAACTCAAGCCAATTTCTGTGTGAATAGTGCACCAACAAACTGACTCTTCACTGTGTACCACGTGAGTCCTGTTAGCCAGGCTATGCATCCATAGATCCATCTATGAATTTGAAAGTGGTTACATTTCCTCATCTCTCAGTTTTTTACTTAACTAAGTGGCAGGGTCAGGCTGATTGGGCTTTTGACACAGATCTGCTTGAACCACAGCAAGGCAATGATCTGCTCATACGTAGGTAGGAGCCGGAACAGCTCATAGGAGCAGGAACCATATCCTGTTTCTGTAGCGTGAGGCAGTTTGATGTACAAGTACACCCCCTGGACAAGATGCTAGTCTATCGTAGGACCTTACCCCGGCCAATCAATCTGCTGAGTGCCAAGCAGAGACGCATTGGGACCCATTTTTTACAGTCTTTGGTATGACTAGGCCAGGGATCGAACTCCCAATCTTCCAATCTCAGGCAGGACAATAACCACAAGGAAGTGAGTTGGTTGCCCACACAATAGGCTAATCTACAAAACGGTGGTGTTACAGATACATTCTTGTAAAATCTACTCCATTCACTTATGCCATTCAACAATTACATTAATGCTCATGAGGCTGTTAGTAACAACAGTACAGTGTGGACAATTGGTAAGATAATCTGTAACCACTATGGTGAATAATGAATAGCAGACCTGGGTTCAAATCTTATTTGATTGAATGCCCACAAGAGCAGAAATTTAAAAAATGTCAGCTGAAAGACGCTTCCCATAGCTTAGCCTACCCGTGATGTTGCACAAGAATCTAAGTCAATAAGTCATTGTTTTTAGTCAAAGTATGATATATTTGTGGTTGAAGTGGGAAATCTGTAGTGGAAACTACTGATATTTTCCATGCCAATGCCGTTTCTTTTGAGGGCTGGGTTTTATTTGAATGTTACCACCCACCAGCATGGCATTGTTTATTAATCAGAAACACCAGCAAAGTTATTCCTCTTCACAAGTCGCAACTGAGCTAAGCAATATAATAGATCATCTTTAGCTGATCCAAACAGCTTTCACCGTAGCATACACTTGGCTGCCTGAGCCATGGAGCAAATTAAAACTTTAAATTAAAACACTTTTTTACCAACACATTTTTACAATCCATTGGATAGCGTCAAGGACTATGCTTAATGTGTCCAGGAAACCTCCCCCTCAAAGTATTTAAAGATTTCAAATAGTATTTTGAACCCAGGTTTGCTGAATAACATTCTTATTTAACAAATATTATTTAGTCAGGTTCATGGATCTTGATCATATTGATACCTATGGGTCATACATGCTTATGACAAGTCTTACAATGCATAACCACATCATAATGCATTATTCCTGGCTTTAGGTATTGCTRATCTGTTACCTGAACTTTTATTGGCAGAATAATAATGCAATAGGAGACCTAATTTACAGTTAGCCGCTGTGCTGCTCTAATAGCCTGGCGACAACTACAGTAATTCGTCGCACATGCATGCATCACGTTTTGAGCTATTGGGCGGAGTAATCAATGAATACAATGTAGCTATTCAAACGTAACCGCACAGTTACAATTTTTAAAAGTAATTTTCATAGAATGTAAGCTAACTTGCACACCATAAACTGCGCACTCAGCAGCCAGCAAAACACTGGGGCGTATTCATTACAGAAACCGTTTATCGTAAGAACCAAACGGAAGCAAACAGAGCCAAAACCAGAGTTTATATTGGACAAATTAATTGAGGTCCCTCCCCGTTTCGTTCCGTTGACTCCCGTTTAAGAAACGTTTTGCAACAGAATCGGTGTAAAGAATATGCCCCTGGTCAGGAAGTTTAGAATGTACTCAATATACAGTAGCTAGCTTCCACAGCTTATGTTCTCAGCTGTCGTAGTAAAAACATGCGTTTGTGCAATTCACAATGAACGAATGACACAATTCAACACCAGCAGTCGTTAACGAATGTGTAGCTTCTCCAATTAGGAGTTTCTAAGTTCCTAACCTGATGCAAATATGTGCAATGTCCAGTCATTTGCTGACTAGCTACATGGCTAGCTAGCGTTAGCTCTTCCAAGATGTGCAACACGGTGTCCCCATAACAAGACATGGAGCCACCGTGCTTGCTCTACTCTCTGCTCCCTGCTCTACTCCCAGCCACTTGCCACATAAAGCAATAGTAAAATGTGCATAACCCCAAATAGAACGGTAAGTCAAACTTACCGAACGACAGAAAAATGAAATAAAAACCAACTGTGTGTCCGATATCTTGGTTGTCAGGGATCATCGTGCAAGACGGAGAGATGCTGAAGTGTGTGGAAGTAAGCCGTTTACAGCCTCCGGTGTGGCTTTGGCAGTGTTTGGAATGGAATGCTTTACTTTACCCACAATTTTTCGGACTAAAGGGGACGGGATTGTTGTCATCTGCCCAGCATCTGGTGTGGCTCAGGCTCGCGCTCTTGTGGCCAAATGCTGCACTGTTCATAGTCGTGCGGACTACAATAACACAAGCACTTCGTCTTTTTTGTTGGACACAATTGTATCTATTAAAACTTTCAAAACTAAATGAAATGTAAAATGCTATCTTTATTTATATTAATATTTGACTAGATGATAGCCTGCACAAATAGCTTTGCAACATAGGCTACGCATGCATGCTTCATTAGGCCTGTTTTATTATAACATTTTATACAATAGATTTCGACAGCTAGAGTCATCATGTCTACAATAACGGAGATTCAATCAATCTCTATTTATGTCTGTAGCCCACACTAAGCCCAACACGGTCTAGCCAACAACACAACCCCAACAAAGTCTAGTCCCCAACATGGGCTAACCCACACCAGCCCACCAAGGCCAACAGAGGCTAGTCCCCACCAAGCCCAACATGGGCTAGCCCACACCAATCCCACACCAGCCCAACAAGGCCCAGCCCCTACCAAGGCCAACAGAGGCTAGTCCACACCAAGCCCAGCTAGAGGCTGGCTCATTTTAATATTTGGGGGCGTGGTTTACACACAGTTATTTTTGTGCAACCATTTTGTGTGATCCCCACATATTTTATTTTATTTTACACTGCCAATGATGAAGTCTTTAAAAATACTTAAATAAGTGTATGTACCATATGAGAAACTTAGTCTTCATGTCATTTCATTTAAAGTGTAGCCTCACACAACTCTGAAATATGGTCCCTATCATAATGTTTTCTTTCTCCTTGCTTTTATTGTATGAGAGGTTAGCTGTAATGAGATGTCTTAATGCTGTCGGAATGAGACTCATATCTAGCCTTTTGTAATTAGTTAATTGTTTATTGGAAGTTGTGTTTATGCATAGTTCCCACCCTTCCCCAAATTAACAGAATGTATAAACAACTTGAGGAGATTTCTGCTGCAGTCTACATGCTTTTGAGTTGCAGTGCATTCTTACGACTGTATTACATTTCTCCCTACAATGCTGTTGTATCATTTGGATCTAAAAATACAGTTGTGGGTGGGTAGCAGCCACAAATCAGATAATAATTGTGTCTATAGCCACATTTACAATGTGGTTCTCTGTTGGACACACAAACACTTGACATGTTCCATTTCATCATCCATAATCATTCACAAAAATTGTGCTATAGGCCTTTACCCTCAAACCTGAAGTCAAACATTAAAAAACAATTTGGCTAATTTCACCCAAATTACAAAATTATAATATATATTGGTTTCCTTACCCTGTAAGCAGTATATGGAAAAGGTAAGACCACAATTCATGCTTTGGTTTTGTTTACCTGGCCACTGTCACCATATGCTAACTGTTTAACATGTGTAGCACAAAACCAATGCAAGCCAATATCCCAGCTTTTTTCACACTTTGCAGCAGTTGGAATGAACAGTGTTGTGGTAACACTGTAATAACAGTGTTGTCTGTGCGCAGGTGACATACTTGGGTGAAAAGCAACAGCTAACAGCCATGCTCCTGACCAAAATTAAGGCTACAGCCAAAACTAGTCTGCAGAATGAATTGACTGATTGTGTTCTCTGAGTAGAATCACCAGCCCTCAAGGTTCGAAGTACTGATGGATTTATTTTCTACAGGTAGGTAGTTGATAAATTGATATGATTGGCCAGGGAGTTCACTCACCTACTGCTCCAGGTCTAAATCCATCCCTGATTAGGAGGCGAGAATGAAAACCAGACATGTTTTAGCCCTCTAGGACCATATTGAATACCCCTGATCTAGATCAATTTCTCAGGTCCCCATGATAATGAAGGTTATATACTTTGGAGGCCTTGAAAGTGATTGTACTATAGAATGCTTTAACCAATCACCTGTTTTAGTGTTGTTTGTAATGTTAACACAGTGAAATTAATGTCTTTCAGCACGTTTAACACTAGTCTCAACTGCCTCCAACTGCTCAACAACACCACAGCAGGTATCATGGAAAATGCCATCCTTCTTCTCTGGAAACATGCTCCATTAATTATACTGTGCGAGGAACCGTTTGTATCCTTCTGTCTTCTGTCTCCCTCTAGTTGCTTTGAATTATGACATATACAAAAATGACCTCCCATCAGCCAATAAAAACCCCAAGATAGTTTAGCCAGGTAATTTATGCTAACGTGTCTAACTTAAACTCTTATGATAAGTGCCATGGGATCTTTTAGTGAACACAGAAAGACAGGACACCCATTTAACATTCTATCTGAAAGACAGCGCACTACACAGGGAAATGTCCCCAATCACTGCCCTGGGGCATTGGGATCTTTTTTTAGACCAGAGGAAAGAGTGCCTCCTACTGGCCCAACACCACTTCCAGCAGCATCTGGTGTCCCATCCAGGAACCGACCAGGACTGATCCTGCTTAGCTTCAGTGGCAAGGCAGCAGTGGGGTTCAGGGTGGTATGTTGCTGGCCAAAGTTAGCTGAAGATTGTGTTTGTAACGGTCCTGACCTGTTTTATGTTGTTTTTGTATGTGTTTATGGTCAGGGCATGTGTTTTGGGTGGGCAGTCTATGTTATCTGTTTCTATGTTGGTTTTGGTTGCCTGGTATGGCTCTTAATTAGAGGCAGGTGTTTTGTGTTCTCCTCTAATTAAGAGTCATATTTAGGTAGGGTGTTCTCACTGTTTGTTTGTGGGTGATTGTCTCCTGTGATGTCTTCCGTGTCTGTGTCGTGTCGATACCATACGGGACTGTTTGGCTGTTCGTTCATTTTGATGTCGTCTGTTTCCTGTCCGTGAGTTTATGTTTAGTTATGTAAGTTTATGTTCAGGTTTCGTCGACGTCGTTTTCTTGTTTTGTAAATTTGAAAGTGTTTTGTGTTTCGTGTTGCCATCGTCGTGTAAATAAAAGGATGGCTTATTTCCCTGAAGCTGCATTTTGGTCTGATGATCCTTCTCTCCTCTCCTCGTCTGAGGATGAGGAGAGCGACAGCCCTTACAGTGTTGGCTGTTTAAAGGAAACTGAAACATGGATTACAGTTTCTCCTGGTCTATAGACTACTTTCAGGATGAGGAACCATCTAACATTAAGTTGTAAAATACTAAACTTCCCCTTTCAAGGAAAAAATATCTGTTCATGTCTGTTAAGCATACTTTTTTAAAGTTATTAAAGTATTATTTAAGGTAATTTCACTCTGTTGCAAAACATTTTCTCCTGTTTTGTTCCAACTGAACATACTCAGACTGGTGTGTCTCCACAGTCAACTCTTGATGAACAGGTGTGGTCATGGCAAAACAGTCTCTTAAACTCACCAGGGGGTCTTGTTCAATAGGCACAAAATGGTAGAAAAGGGACCAAATGGAGTGAAAGAAAGGTACTATTTGAACATAGCCCGAGTTCTCAATCCCCAGGGGGGAAAAACAGAACCAATCAAAACTCAAGCCAATTTCTGTGTGAATAGTCCCCCAACAAACTGACTCTTCACTGTGTACCACGTGAGTCCTGTTAGCCAGGCTATGCATCCATAGCTCCATCTATGAATTTGAAAGTGGTTACATTTCCTCATCCCTCAGTTTTTTACTTAACTAAGTGGCAGGGTCAGGCTGATTGGGCTTTTGACACAGATCTGCTTGAACCACAGCAAGGCAATGATCTGCTCATACGTAGGTAGGTGACCGGAAACAGCCATGGAGGAGCAGGAACCATATCCTGTGTCTGGTAGCGTGAGGCAGTTTGATGTACAAGTACACCCCTGGACAAGATGCTAGTCTATCGTAGGACCTTACCTCCGGCTCAATCAATCTGCTGAGTGCCAAGCAGAGACGCATTGGGACCCCATTTTTTACAGTCTTTTACAGTCTTTTACCACACAATTTTTACAATCCATTGGATAGCGTCAAGGACTATGCTTAATGTGTCCAGGAAACTCCTCCCCTCAAAGTATTTAAAGATTTCAAATAGTATTTTGAACCCAGGTTTGCTGAATAACATTCTTATTTAACAAATATTATTTAGTCAGGTTCATGGATCTTGATCATATTGATACCTATGGGTCATACATGCTTATGACAAGTCTTACAATGCATAACCACATCATAATGCATTATTCCTGGCTTTAGGTATTGCTAATCTGTTACTTGAACTTTTTATTGGCAGAATAATAATGCAATAGGAGACCTAAATTACAGTTAGCCGCTGTGTTGCTCTAATAGCCTGGCGACAACTACAGTAATTCGTCGGCACATGCATGCATCACGTTTTGAGCTATTGGGCGGAGTAATCAATGAATACAATGTAGCTATTCAAACGTAACCGCACAGTTACAATTTTTAAAAGTAATTTTAATAGAATGTAAGCTAACTTGCACACCATAAACTTAGCTTTATTATTACTTTTTCTGCTCTTTTGCACACCAGTATCTCTTCTTGCACATGATCATCTGATGATTTATCACTCCAGTGTTAATCTGCTAAATTGTAATTATTCGATTTATTACCTACCTCATGCCTTTTGCACACATTGTATATAGATTCTCTTTTTTTTTCTACCATGTTATTGACTTGTTTATTGTTTACTCCATGTGTAACTCTGTGTTGTCTGTTCACACTGCTATGCTTTATCTTGGCCAGGTCGCAGTTGCAAATGAGAACTTGTTCTCAACTAGCCTACCTGGTTAAATAAAAGGTGAAATTAAAATAAAAATAAAAACTGCGCACTCAGCAGCCAGCAAAACACTGGGCGTATTCATTACAGAAACCGTTTACTGTAAGAACCAAAACGGAAAGCAAACAGAGCCAAAACCAGAGTTTATATTGGACAAATTAATTGAGGTCCCTCCCCGTTTCGTTCCCATGGTGGCTGACTTGAGTTGGTTAGCATTCCGCGTTAAGTTAATGACGTGTGCTGTGTCAGTGAGCTTATGTCATGAGCTCGAGAGGCTCAGCTGACATGGAGAGAATGCCAAAATTCGTGGTGCGCGGGCGTAGTGATATATATCTGACAGGTCGCGTACTTCTGACCTGAATTAGTTGACAGCCCTGTCGGCTCCGAGCGTTGAGTAAGCACGTACGAAGTATGCTAGACCATAGGTGGTTAACATATGCACGTGCGTGCTAGAGATCGACTAACGTGGTATGTATGTCCATCGTGATATGTTCCAACATATGGGATGTGGAAACGTAACTTGAGGTTGCTCGGACATTTTGTCCGGTTGTTGAAAAGGCTGTCTCGTGAATTACGGCTCTCGGATGCAACTGAAACTTCTGATGGGGGCTAGGAGACTGAATAGCTTAGAGCTATTAAACGATTAATGATGTGAAAATGGAGAGGTGTGGATGGATGTAACCAGGGATGATGCAGATAATGCATACGTTACTTGAAAAAGATCGAGCCTCGTATATCATAATACGCGGTGGCGCTAAGAAATACCAGCGGTTCCATAGCGACAAGCACGCGAGGGCGTGAGGGCGTGTCGGCATGGTGGTGCACGCGGTCTCACTGAGATAAGAGATTGTGACGTATTATTGTAAGCTTCCATTCGGAGGTTGTGGCAGACAGGTAGAGAGTGAGGTTGCGTGATTCATATGCATGTGTGGTTCATTCGTTCGTCTATCAGCCGTCATCGGATGATAGGGAGCTCGGAGGATACTTGGGATGGGTCGCATATGGGAGGAGAGGTGTGCACCTGAGAACCTTAGCCAAATGTCTGACACTGGAGTGTGTGAGTAAGTGGAATCTGCGTCTGGTGCGTGCGTACCTAGTAAGGTTGACCGAGCATAACTACTGTCAGATCGAGTCACCAGCAATCAACTAATGTGGTGGATCGCTGCGAAATAAGGTACTATTTGAACATAGCCCGAGAAGAACATGTTTTTTCTTGTTTTAAAATGCTTTGTTACTATGTGCCCTAATGAACACGATCCAGTGTCCTGTTCCTTTGTGGAATGACTCTGAGCTATTGGCTGACGAACAGTGTTCTGTTCCAGGGCCAAGTTCGAGGACCTGTATGCCAACCTGCTGAGAGCGAGCGTGTGTGTTCCTCTGGTGGCATTAATGGAACAGGCCCAGTTGCAGTTTGGAGACATTACAGCAGTGGAGGTCGTGGGAGAGCCACCCACATCTCCGCTATGAAAACACAGATCCGCAAGTTCTTAAAAAGGTAATTCAGCACTACATTCAAAGCAGATGAGGCAGATGCCAATGGTTGTGCCCTACAGGTCAGATATACACTATATATACAAAAGTATGTGGACACCCACATTTCTGCTCTGGTCAACATTAAGTGCTGTTATTATGAAGTGGAAACGTATAGAAGCAACAACGGCTAAGCCACGAAGTGGTAGGCCACACAAGCTCACAGAACGTCCTCGGTTGCAACACTCACTACCATGTTCCAAACTGTCTCTGGAAGCAACGTCAGCTCAAGAACTATCAGTCGGGAGCTTCATGTAATGGGTTTCCATGCGCAAGCAGCCGCACACAAGCCTAAGCTCACCATGCGCAATGCAAAGCGTCACCTGGAGTGGCTCTGCCAATGGAGCAGTGAATGTGTTGTCTGTAGTGATGAATCACGCTTAACACTAAACATACAATAACATTCTTGTCACGTCCTGACCAGAGTTCTTATGTGTTGTGCTTGTTTTAGTGTTGGTCAGGACGTGAGCTGGGTGGGCATTCTATGTTGTGTGTCTAGTTTGTCTGTTTCTGTGTTCAGCCTAATATGGTTCTCAATCAGAGGCAGCTGTCAATCGTTGTCCCTGATTGAGAATCATATATAGGTGGCTTGTTTTGTTTTGGGATTTGTGGGTGGTTGTTTCCTGTGTCAGTGTTTGTGCCACACGGGACTGTGAAGGTTAGTACGTTTGTTGTTTTGTATTCTTGTCTAGTTTTCTTGTCATTAAATCATGGAAACTTACCACGCTGTACATTGGTCCTCCGATCCTTCTCGCCTCTCCTCGTCCGATGAGGAGGACGAAATAGACTGCCGTTACAATTCTAGACGATTCTGTGCTTCCAACTTTGAGGCAACAGTTTGTGGAAGGCCTTTTCCTGTTTCAGCATGAAAATACCCCCATGCACAAAGCGAGGTTCATACAGAAATGGTTTGTCGAGATTGGTGTTGAAGAACTTGACTGGCCTGCACAGAGCCGTCTG